>NW_012149397.1:2035565-2047531 GCF_000956105.1 Propithecus coquereli | reverse complement strand
CAAGCACCACATGTACTCACCATGAAATTGGTATTAACTGATCAACACATAAATGCACATATAAGAATAACATCTATTGGGTGTTGGGCAGGGGGGAGGGGGAGGAGGAAGTAGGGGATGGGTATTTGCATACACAAAGAGTGCAATGCGCACCACCTGAAGGATGGACATATTTGAAACTCAGACTTGGGGGGGGCAAGGGCAACATATGTAACCTAAACATCTGTACCCCCATAATATGCTGAAATAAAAAAAAAATTCAACAACAACAACAACAAAAAGTAGAATAAAATGATCCATCAGTTTCCTATTTTCATAAAAAAAAAAAAAAAGTGTTCCAGTTAAGACAATCAATTATAAGGTCACAAAATGATGGCTTACCTCAGTTCAAACTTTTCCAGAATGGGCCATTTAAAAGTATATATAAACTCATGAGCAAGATGGACAGCATGTGTTAAATCTTAATCTAAATGATGCTATGAATAGTCAAAGTTCACTATTTTGCCAATTTATCTACCATGGAAATATCACAATTTTCTTTAAAATGACTCTTCATCCTTGAGGGCAAATGTAAGCCACCTTAGTGTTGAGAGGGTTTTGATAGAAACAATATGTGAAATAAACATAATTCGAATAAGAAATCACAGGGGAAATTAGAAATAACTTACAGATGAATGAAAATGATAACACAACCTATAAAAACTTATGAGATACAGTAAAAGCAAAGATAAAAGGGAAATTGATAGCTTTAAGCACATATTTAAGAAAAAGAAATAGCAAATTAACACCTAATTTTACAATTTATGAGACTATAGAAAGAACAAACTAATCCTAAAGCTAGCAGAAGGAGGAAATAATAAAGGTTAGAGCAATGACAAATAAAATAAGAAAGGGAAAACCAATAGAGAAAATCAAAAAAACCAAAAATTAATTCTTTGCAAAGATCAACAAACTTACAAACCTTAGGCTAAACTGACAAGAAAAAGAGGACTCAAATTACTAAAGTCACAAATGAAGCTAAAGAAATTACTACAGATTCTATAAGTAAGAATTACTATAAGAGAGTACTATGAACAACTGTATACCAACCGATTAGATAATCCAGATGAAATGGGCCAATTCTTACAAACACAAAACCTACCAAGATTGAACCATGAAGAAGCAGAAAATCTGAATAAACATGTAACTAGTAATTCAAAACCTCCAAAGAAAAGCCCTGAACCTGATGGCTTCACGGGTGAATTCTACCAAACATTTAAGAAGAACTACCATAAATCCTCTTCAAACACCTCCAAACAGTTTAATCAGAGGAAATACTTTCTCATTCTTTCTATTCTGTGAGGCCAACATTATCCTGATACCAAAGGCAAAGACATTACAGGAAAAGAAAACTATGTAACAATATCCCTTCAGAATATTAATGCAAAAATCCTCAACAAAATATTAACACACTGAATTTAGTAGCATATTATACACTGTGAACAACTAGGGTTTATTCTTGGAATGAAAGGATGGTTTAACATGCAAAAATTGATCAATACACCACATTAACAGCATTAAGGGGGAAAAACAACTATGGTCATCTCAACTAATGCAGAAAAAGCATTTGACAATACTTAAAATCCTTTCATGATAAAAACATTCAACAAACTAGGAATAGAAGAAAGCTATGTCAACATAATAAAGACCATATGAAAAACCCACAGCAATTACTATAGTTATTTATAGAGACAGAAAGTAGAACACTGGTTACTGGGGGCTTAGGGAAGGAATAATGGGCAGTTATTGTTTAATGGGCATAGAATTTCAGTTTGGGATAATGAAAAGTTTTGGAGATAGACAGTGGTGATGGTTGCACAACAGCGTGAATGCACTTAATGCCACCAAACATGGTTATATATTATCATAATTTTAAAAAAATACCTATAACATAGATAATCTTTTAAAAATGTGTGGTTTTTTGTCCCACATTTCTTTGGATATGATATTCTAACCAGTCAGAGGCACCTAAAAAAGGATCATTTTCAAAACACGATAAAATCATGACTCTCATACAGATATATAAAATGAACACATGCTACAGATTTTATGGATCTCATTGTTATGAGGAACCTGGTAAGATATTACAACTTCAAAGGATTAAACAAAGGATGTGCTTCAGATATAAGTCACAGAAACATAAACTGTCCTCTCTCATAGGGGAGAGGGATGTTGACCCAACCTCCACCAGACAGAATTCTGAGTTCAACCACAAACAGTATTTACATAGTTATAATAATGTAAACATGGATTACTATTTAAAACTCAAATTATAATAAAATTATATTGCAAATATAAGGGGAGGGGGAAGTAGGAGTGGGGATGGAGAAAGAGAAATTAATCCTTAAATACTTAAACAGGTTATCAATAGATAATGTCTACAATAAATGAACCAACCTACCAAGTTAAACAAATTACTTAGACGCATAGGTAAATACTGGAAGCAACAACTGAAAGTATTTAAAGTTGCTTCTGTGGATCTTCATACAAGGAAACAAAAGCATCAGACTCATTTAAAAAAAAACTTTTTAAAAACTGCCTTTTTGGCCGGGCGCGGTGGCTCACGCCTGTAATCCTAGCTCTCTGGGAGGCTGAGGCGGGCGGATTGTTTGAGCTCGGGAGTTCGAAACCAGCCTGAGCAAGAGCAAGACCCCGTCTCTACTAAAAATAGAAAGAAATTAATTGACAACTAAAAATATATAGAAAAAATTAGCCGGGCATGGTGGCGCATGCCTGTAGTCCCAGCTACTCGGGAGGCTGAGGCAGAAGGATCGCTTGAGCCCAGGAGTTTGAGGTTGCTGTGAGCTAGGCTGATGCCACGGCACTCACTCTAGCCAGGGCAACAGAGTGAGACTCTGTCTCAAAAAAAAACAAAAAACAAAAAAAAAAACCTGCCTTTTTATGCTGAAAGAGCTAAAGAACAACAAAGGCAAAGAACTAAAAGAAACTAGAGAAATGACCTATGAAAAAATAAAAATATCAACAAAGAGACAGAAATTATAAAAAAGAACAAATTCTGAAGAAGAAAAATATAATAACTAAAATTAAAAGCTCCTTAAAGCTGAACAATAGCATATTTCAGCAGGCAGGAGAGAGAATTAGCAAACTTGAAGACAGCACATTTGAAATTATTGAGTTTGAGGAGCAGAAAGAAAAAGATTAAAAAGTGAACACAGCCTAAGGGAATTAAGATATACCAGCAAACTGACGAATATACACATTGTGGGAGACCCAGAGAGAAAGAAGCAGAGAGATAATGGCTGAAATTTATAAAACTAAAAAAATACACAAATCTACAAATCCAAGAAGCTGAAAGAACTCTTAAGTATGAAAATCCAAATGCCACATACCAAGATCCATTATAAGCAAACTGTTGAAAACCAAACACAAAGAAAAAATCTTGAAAGGGGCAAGAAAAAAGTGACTACTGTACAAGTGATCCTCATTAAGAGTGTCACCCATTTCTCTGCAGAAACTTTGGAAGCCAGAAGGCAGTGGGAAAATATATTTAAAGTGCTAAAAGAAAAAAAATCTGTTTCCTGAGAATTCTGTATCCACAGAAATCTATATGTAAAACTTTCCTTCAAAATTGAGGGAGAAATTAAGACATTTCCAGATAAATAAAAATTGACAGAACTCATTACCAATAGACCTCCTCTAACAGGAGTCCTACATGTTGAAAGGAAAGGATACTCAAAAGTCACTCAAATCTCTATTATGACATTAAAAATCTCTATAAAGGAAAATACAGAGGCAAATATAAAAACCAGTATCATTGTAATTTTGGTTTGTAAATTCACTTTATTTTCCAGAGGATTTAAAAGATTAACTCATAAAAACAACTATAAATCTATGTTAATAGGTACACAGTCTCTATTTCACAGCTCTGAAGACAATTTTTGTATGTGATTGATGTTAAAATAGAGTTTTTGTATGTGATTGATGTTAGGTTGGTATCAACTAAAAATAGATTGCTGTGAAGTTAGGATATTACATATAATCCATAAGGTAACCACAAAGAAAATAGTTATTGAAAATACACAAGAAGTAATAAGGTGGAAATCAAATGGAAAACTCAACTAATCAAAAAGGAAGGCAAACTTAGAGAAAACAAGGAGCAAAAAAAGTAAGACATAGAGAAAAAAATAACAAACGGCAAAAGTAAGTACTTCTTTATCAGTAATTACTTTAAATGTAAGTCAATTAAAATCCCCAATCTAAAGACATAGATTGGCAGAACAGATAAAAAAATGTGATCCATGTACATTCAGTGTATAAGAGAAACACGTCAAATCTAAGGATACACCTAGATTGAAAGTGAAAGGATGAAAATAGATACTTCATACAAATATATAGTAACTATAAAAGAGAAGAGGTGGTCAAGCTAATATCAGACAAAAGGTACTTCAAGACAAAAATTGTTACAAGACCCAAAACACAATATAATGTGTTGATAAAAGTGTCAATTTACCAAGTTAAAACAATTATAAACACATGTGCACCAAATGCGAGAATTTCTAAATATGTGAAGCAAACACAGAATAGAAAAGAGATGTAGACAGTTCTACAATAATAGTGAAAGACTTCAGTATCTCACTTTCGGTAACAGAAAGTATTACCATAAGATAAATAAGGAACCAGAGGACTTGAACACCACTATACACCAATTGGACCTAAAGCACAAATACAGAACACTCCACCAACATCACAACACATATTTTTCTCAAGTGCATATGGAACAGTCATCAGGATAGACTATATGCAAGGCCAAAAACAAGTCTTAAAATCATACAAAGTATCTGTGATGGTTAATTTTATATGTCACCTTGAGTAGGCCACAGTACCCAGATATTTGGTCAAGCACTATTCTAGATGTTTCTGTGAAAGCATATTTTGGAGAGGATCAATATTTAAATCAGTAGACTTTGAGTAAAGCAGATGCCCTTCATAACGTTGGGTGGCTTTAGCCAATCAGTTGAAGTCCTTACGAAAATTACTGACCTGCACTGAAAAACAGGGAGTTCCACAGCAGACTGCCTTCAGACTTGAACTGCAACTCTTCTCTGGGTCTCCGGCCTCACAGACTACCATGTAGGTTTTGGACTTGCCAGCCTCGTCAGTTTGGTCAGCCAGTTCCTTAAATCCCTCTCCATTTCTCACCCTCTCCCTGTTTTTCTTGCTTATGTGACCTAGTCCTGTTTGCTCCTACTCCTTTGGTGATTTAAAACATACAGTGCTTATTAAATCAATTTTTTATTGTTGTCAGGCCTTTTCTACTGATTAGAAGGAGAAGCCCTAGTATTATGAGTAAACTGAGTTTTAGCCTATTTTTCCTTAGCTCAGTGAGCACGCCTCTTTCTGCACAGTCTGGGCTCTCACCGTGCAAATGTGTGAACATCGTAGGGCAACAGTCAATGGGCCTGTTGCTCACATTCTTGGGCTTTCCCTTTCTCAGGGATTGTAGGCCCTCAAGTCCTGTCTGCATGGGATGCTCTCTCATCCTTCAAACAGTTTTTTTGTGTGAATTTTATCCATCTTTATAGCCGCCCAATGTAAGCTTATTCAATGACCGTGAAGTCTGAAATATTTTACTCCGAAATGTTTTAAACCAATGAATATTCTGTCTATAATTTTACATAAAAACATTTAAATATAAATTCTAATAGCAATAATGAGTCTTTTTCAGCCCAAATTCCTTGTTTTTCACCATTTAGAATTACATTGAATCTTTAATGCATTCTATTAAAATATTGTTTATTACATTTTGTTTTAGTGATGGGTTTGTATAAGACATCTTTTGTGTACCATGTTATATCCTTTAGTTTTTCCCGTTTCTTGTATCATGTGCGAATGTAGCAATGAGTTTTGTGGGTAACTGATTTGCTTGATGGAAGTGCAGCCCCACTAATCCCCACGTTTTGTCCCTGTGCCATGTGTCTCCCCACCCCCCAACTCTAGACATCCATGTTGATGCTGAGGTGTAGAACGTTCTGTCCCATACTTAAAACATACATGCACAGTCATATTTCTTATGTGGATGCGTGTGTTCGTGTTCAGCAATTCTGTATGGCCACAGGGTGAATGGCCATTGTGTGATCTGTATTTTGGTGTGATCTGTTAACGTGTGTGTGTGCTTAGACGGTATACAGTCAATATGGGCTCTGAGAAAATGTGTGGTCTGTGTGAGTGGTTTGGGTGTGTATGTGGTCAGAGTGTCAATTATTCTGTGAACAAATTTTGTTTGTGGTCAGAATGTTCATGTTCATTTGAAAACTGTGTGTATGTGTGTGTGCATGGTCAGTGTTTGCATGTGTTCATAGTGAGCTTGTCATTGTGGGACATGTGTGTGGAGTAAGTACGTTGGAAAGGTTAGAGGTGGGCAACACCATCATTTACCTGTTACCATTTCACTCAACACCCCTGAAGGAACATTCGGTCCAGAGAAGCCTCAAAGAGGACAGCGATTGGCCTGGGAAAGAGGAACGTGCAACAGGTCGAAGCCTGCAGTATCCTGTAAGGACAGGGAGACTGGAGAGGCACGGGTCCCGAGTAGTGGGGGAAAGCAGCAGGGTTTGAAGGATGGAAATATTGGGATACAAGATGTCTTGTCTTCTGGACCTTTCACTCTGGCCTGCTGGGGAAGGGGCAGCCTTGCTGGTTTCTGGATTAACTTCAGGGTCATTCTTCTGTTTCTTTGAAGGATGCTCACAGTCAGACAGCTCTACTGGCTCATTCTGTGGATCTCGGAAGTCTGAGATTCCTCATTTTGTGCTGCTTCTGCTCCCTTCAGTATAAGCTGCAGCACTTCTGCTGAGACGGTTGACTGACCTGTGAGTTACCCTGTAATCCATTTACAGCAAACACTGTCCAGCCACACTGTAGGTATTCTCTCTGAAATATACTTTCTCTCTCTCTTTTTTCTGCAGTATGGACAGACTAAGTGAGAATTTTCCAAATCTTCAAGTTCTAGTTCCTTTCTGCTTCACAGTTCCTTCTTCACTTGTCTCTCTACTCTCACAATTTACTATAGGCAGCAAGGAGAAACCAGGCAGCACCTCCACTCTCTGCTTTGAAGTCACCACAGCTAAATATCCAAGGGCATCGCTTAGGTGCTCTACTTTCAACAAAACACTGGAACACAATTCTATCAAGTTTTGCGCCACTTTATACTAAGGATCACCATTGCTCACGTTTCCAAAAACATGCTCCTCATTTCCATCTGAGACCTTCCAAGAAACACCATTAACATTCGTATTTCTAGCAATTGTTGTTCATGAAAGTGCAGTGTTCTCTAAGGTGGTACAAGTTGTCTTTGCGGCTCTCCTCTTCCTTATGATGCCTCATCAGGATCTCCCTTAACGTCCACATTCCTATACACAGTCTCTTCTAGGAAATTTAGGCTTTTCCCTCAAGCACATCAAAACCCTCCATCCTCTGCCCACTGCTCAGTTCGAAACCCGCTTCCACATTTTCAGGTATTTGTTACAGGAGAACCTCACAGGTCTGTACCAAAAATTAGTAGTGTGCTAGAGCTGACAGAACAAAATACCACAGTCTTGGTGGCTTAAAGAATGGAAACTTGTTTTCTCACAATTCTGGAGGCCGGAAGTCCAATACCAAGGTGTTGACAGGGTTGGTTTGTCCTTGGCTTACAGATGGCTGTCGTCTCTCTACATCTTCACATGGTCTTCCCTCTGTATCTGTGGACAAATTTCCTGTTCCTATGAGGACACCAGTGATATTGGATCAGGGCCCACACTAATGACCCCATTTTAACTTCATTACTTCAAAGGCTCTTTCTCCAAATAGTTGCTTTGTGAGGTCCTGGGTGCTACGGCTCCAACATGTGAATATTGGGGGACTCAAATTACCCCTAATAGTTAGGTCAGCAGAATCTGGATCACCCGGGCATGTGTGAGAGGCACAGACTTTAAGGCCCTGTCCCAAACTGGCTACATTGGAATTTGCACTTAATGAGAGTCACAGGTACATCCTTGGCACATTATACTGTGAGCAGTGCCAGTGAGAAGTTCTTCTGCTTTGTATGCACATGAAGTGCTGGCCTGGGAGTCTTCTGGATTCCAAGTAGAACACCCAGAATCAGCACAAAATTATTTTATTGTAGTGGGGCTGATTTCAAAGGGGGTGTTTAGAGATGAAGAGCAATGCTGAGTGTGATAAGGCCCCAAGTAGATACACAAAGCAGGGAGGGCTCTCCAATAAGGTGATGTTTGAGCTGAGCCCTGGAGTAAATGAAGACATGGCCATGAGTGTACAAGAGGAATGAGCAGCAAGTGCAAAGGCCCTGGGGCTGCAAGGTGCACAGTGTGTGGGAGACACAGAAAGGAGGCTAGGGTGGCTGAGGGAGGATAAGTGAGGGGGCCAGTGTTGAGAGGTAGTAGGTGTGGACCGTGTTGACCTGTAGCTCATGGTAAGATCTTGGGACACTTTCTTGAGTGAAATGTGAGGCCATTGGAGGATTTCAGCTGAGGAGTCACATGGCCTGGCTGTTAGCAGAAATCTCTCCTGCTGATGTGCTGAGAATGGACTAAAGGAGGCAAGGTAAGGAGGCAATGTCAGAGGCGCTGCAGGAATCCTGGGGAGAGAGGAGTCCAGGGGGCCTGCGCCACGGTGGGAGCCATGCAGGTGGGAAGAAGTGACTGGAGTCTGTCCTGCTCTGGAAGCAGAGCTGACAGGATGTGTGATGGTAGCTGATGGGGTGTGGAAGAAAGAGGAGCATCTCTCAGGTCTGGTCTGTGCACCTCTGTGGGTCTTCCCAGAAGTCACCTCATATCTCCCCTGGAGGTTACAATAGGCACAAACAGATGTGAAAGGGCAGCCTTGCAAAAATAACAGGAAAATATCTAATCAGGAGAAAACTTTGTACAGCCATATTTTCTATTTTGAGAAGGAATTCTGTGATGAGAGGCTCTGCTTCAATTTTTATAATTTTTTTTTTTGGCAATTGCTAACCTTTGAAATGAGAGTATTTTGATGAGGACTCAGTATGATAATGCCTACATATATAGCACACTTTGGGCTCATCTATAGCGTCACTGATTTAATTTTAAAAAGCGTTGCCAACTAATTCAACAACAAAATAATCCACACTCTACCTTAAAAATTCACTTTTATCTTCTTTTCTTATTTAGACATAATAATCACTGGTAATATTTTAAAATGCTGCAATATGATACTTTCTGTATAACTCTAAACAATGTCAAGTTATAACAGCACCACTAGAATTTATAACGCTATCCAGCAGTGGTGCAAAGCAATTTCAGAACCGCAACAAGAGCATCTCTGTTGCAACTATTCAACTCTGTTGTAATAGGGCAAAAGCAGCCATAGACAATAATAGCTGTGTGCCAACAAATTTTATTTAAAGACACAAACACCTGAATTTGTAAATCATTTTTTTGGTGTCAAAAAATATGCATTTGATTTTTTTCAATCATTTAAAAACATAAAACTTGCTGGGCGTGGTGGCTCACACCTGTAATCCTAGCACTTTGGGAGGCCAAGGTGGGAGGATTCCTTGAGGCCGGAAGTTTGAGACCAGCCTGAGCAAGAGTGAGACTCCATCTCCAAAAAAATAGAAAAATTAGTCCCAGGTGGGGTGGTGCACACCAGTAGTTCCAGCTCCTTGGAAGCTGAGGCAGAAGGATCACTTGAGCCTAGGTGTTTGAGACTGCAGTGAGCTATGATGATGCCACTGCATTCTAGCTAGGATGACAGAGCAAGACCCTATTTCAAATACACACACACACACAGAATGAATACACTGCTATACAAAACATTGGCATGCATGCACACCTAGAATGTAACTTTATACACAAGTAAACTTATTTATTAACTAAAAGTCATAGGCCAATATCTACCTAAGTCATTTTCTCACAGGTCATTCCCAGAGGTGCACTTTCCTTAGCTCCACACAGGATGGTACTACACCAAGATTCTTACATCCTAGTTGACAGCAAAGAACTTATATCCCTAAGCTATCACCCTGTGCTAAGAAAGGCCACCAGCAAGACTCCCCTGGCTTGGTTTCTGGAAGACGTCAGTCAAGCCTTACCCCTCCACAGGAACTGAGAGGAATCACTGGAATCAGAGTCCATCCACAGAAACAGGTGTCTAGGTGGCACTCGAGAGCCAACCCAGACCCCAACCTGTTGCCTGGCACTTCTGACCTCTAGGATGGCAGTATCAGATACTGAAGTGGCTATGAAATCGAACTTGGGGGTTAGCCATAATGGTCATGAGTTTCTTGAGGGTCACTTCTGAACGTCATTTAACACTTTGAAATTTTAATGGCAACCACGCAGTCTCTTCCAAGAAATAAGCACACATAATAGAGACTTATTCATGAACTTCCTGGGGGGTCTTTCCTGAGCACAGGTTGTTGACAATTTTTCATCATTAAAGTAGCAATCACTCTGAAAATCTGACAAAAGCCATTTATCTTCATGCCAGAAATATGCAGACCCACATACAGCCATAAATATGAATGTATCTTAGGCAGCTAATGAACTCCCTGCAGTTCATCTGTGGAACTCAAGTTAGGAATGGGCTGGAGGTGGTTCAGAATGTTTATTTCTTAGTTACCGGACACTGACAAGTGTGTGCTCAACATGGGAGGACAAGGCTCCACAACACAGAGCCTGAGAAATAAGCAAGCAGCTATTTACCCTGGCAACTCTCCCTCAGTTCCCTCTGTATGGGTGCGTTATTCAGCCGGGCCGCCTGTCATTCTGTCAGGTCAGAGATGGTTAATGGTAGACCTAGACACCTAGTCACTTAGTCAACTAGGCAGGCAGCTGAGATCCAGTGTCATTCTTAAGAAACATTCAAACAACCAGACCGGAAAGGAAAAGGTGACATCGAGTGAACATGGAAAAATGAAAATGTTCCTCATCGACTGAGTCATTGCATGCAAGCGTGAAAAGCCTGTGTACACAGGCTTCTTGTGTGCCTGTAATAGCAGAAAGAAGCAGGGACACAGAAAATCTAATTCCTCCAGGGTCTCCACATGATCCTACCATTTTTTGGAAGAAAATTTTAGAGACAGGTAAGAAAGATCTGTAAGGCAGGGAGAAGAAAAGAGCATTAACGTTCAGGGCTCAGATAACATTCCCTCGTGGATGAAGTGGTACTGGAGGGCTGTTCTCCAGACGTGTGTCAGCAGAGAGGGGAAGCAGAAAAGCCCAGCCCCTATCACTAGACTGTGTCTCCGGGCTTCCAAGGATGGAATCTAGGCCTATGGGTTGAACAGGTTACACATTATGGGTACCTGATTGAGACAAAATCAAATGCAATTTCAATAGGAATCTTAAAGGATTTCTTTAAGGGGGGGCTTAGAATTCTAAATATTTTAAGAAAAAAGTCAAAATGTTAAGGAAAAAATGAAAAAAGTGAATTGCTCTGTAATTCAACCTATTACAAAGGCAGATTGATTAAACATCACAATCAGAAAAAGTACAAGAATGGTTTGGTAAAAGCAAAAAGATACCAGAAACATGATAAAAGGCCACAGGAGCCAATGTGAATGAATTTCCACTGGCCTTATCTCGAATGACTTGAGAATGAAAAACAAATACACACCACCACCATCATTAGTTAAGCACTACTACCTACTGAATAAACACAGAATCAGAGTCTACACAGACATAAATAAAAAATAAATAAATAAATTAGGGAAAAAAGGAAAACTCTCCTATACCATGATAAACATGAGGAATAATGAAACTAAAAAGAATACACTTTTGCAACCATAGTAATAACTGTTTGGACAATGATCAAAAATAAATGCTAATTGATACACCTTTGGCTAAACTAACGAAAAACAGAAAAGAAAAATCTCTAATAAGCTCCATCAAGAACAAAAAAGGAGAAGTTACAACTGATGCCACAGAGATTCAAGATATAAT
>NW_012149397.1:2018797-2032736 GCF_000956105.1 Propithecus coquereli | reverse complement strand
TTGCTCGAGCCTAGGAGTTTGAGACCAGCCTTAGTGAGACCTCGTCTCTATGAAAAATAAATTAGCCGGGTATGGCACATGCCTGTAGTTGTAGCTATTCAGAGGCTAGGGTAGGAGGATCACCTGAGCCCAGGAGTCTGTGGTTGCAATGAGCTATGATCATGCCACTGCATTCCAGCCTGGGCAACAGAGCAAGAGCCTGTCTCTAACAAAATTTAAAAAATAAAAATAAATCTCCAAATACTTTGAAACTAAACAACAAATTTCTAAGTAATCCTTAAATGAGGAAGTATCAAGGGAAATAAAAAGTATACAACAAAATGAAATGAAAATACAGCATATCAAAATTTGTGGGATACATCTAAAGTAGTGCTGAAATGCAAACTGATAGCAGTAAATCCTTACATTAGAAAATAGGAAAAGTCTCAAGTCAATAACCCAGCTTTCACCTCTTGAGACTATAAAAAGAATAAATTAAAGCTTAAGTAAACAGAGAAAGAAAATGACATCCATTCATAATAAAACCCCTGAGAAAACCAGGAACAGAAGAGAATTTCCTCAACTTGATGATAAAGAACATACACAGCAAACATAAAGTTAACAATATATTTAATGGTGAAAGACTGAATTCTTTCCCTCCAAAATTGGGAGCACGGAAGGAATAAGGGTATCTGTTCTCACCACCACTATTCAACATAGCAGTGCTTAAGGTAAGAAAGGAATCAAGGCATGTAGATTTGACAGGAAGAGATAAAACTGTCCCTATTTGCAGATGATTGTCTACACAGAAAATCCCAAGGAATCTACATGAAGATTACAGACATTTCTATATATTAACAATAAATACAAAGCAGAAATTAAAAATAAAATACAATTTATAATTGCCAAAAAAATATGAAGCACTTTGGTGTAAATTTAGCAAAAGTTGTATAGGACTTGTGTGCTGAAAACTATAAAATGCTGAGAAAGGAAGTCAAAGATTAGCGAAATAAATGAAGAGACTTCACCGTATTCATGGATTATAAGACTCAACAGAGTAAAGATACACAAGTTTAATGCAATTCTATCAAAGTCCCAGCAATGGTTTTTATAGAAATGGATAAAAAAATAAATAAATAACTTATAATAGATCATGGATTGCCATGTAAAATGTCAAAGTATAAAGTTTATAGAAAAAATAACAAAGTAGAAATCTTTAGGACTTACGGCATTATGAAGAGTTCTTAGATATGATATCAAAATCATAATCCATAAAAAAATCTGAGAAATTGAACTCATCAAAATTAAAATCTTTTCCTTTAAAAAAGACTCTGTGAAGGGGGTAAAAATTCATGCTACAGACTAGGAGAATGTATTTGCAAACCACATATCATAGATGACTGGTATGCAGATTATAAAACTCAACAAACTCAACAATTTAAAAAATCCATTAGGTAATGTGCAAAAGACAGAAGCACATATTTCATTAAAGAGAATATACAGATGGCAAAGGAACACAGGAAAAGATATTCAACACCACTAACCATTAAGGAAATGTAAATTAAGACCATGATGAGATATCACTATACACCTATCAGAGCAGTTAAAACAAAAACTAATGATATTAGCAAATACTGAGAATAACACAGAAAAACTAGACCTTTTTTACACTGCTGGTGGGGATTTAAAATTGTACAGCCACTCTGTAAAACAGTTCAACAGTTTCTTAACAATCTAAAAAATATGCATATGATATGGCTCAACGATCATACTATTTGTGCTTTTACCTCAGAGAAAGGAAAACTCTGTCCTAGCAAAAATCTATACCAATTGTTCATAAATACTTATCTGTAATAGCTAAAATTTGGAAACAACCCAAATGTACTTCAGTATGCAAATAAACCACCTGTAGTTTTATACACACCATGGAATACTACTCAGCAATAAAAATATAATGGGACATTAAGATGCAAAAACTGAATCACAATCTTATTCCACACTATATAGAAAAATTAACTGTAAGTGAATCACAGGCCTACATGTAAAACCTAAAACTATAAAACTTCTTCAAGGAAACAGGAGAAAATCTTAGTGGCCTTGGAATAGGTGAAAATGTCTTGAAAAGGACAGAAAAATCATGAAATGCAAAAGAAAAACCTATGATATATTAAAAAAAAAAATGAAAACTTTGCTCTTCCAAAACACTATTGAGAAAATAAAAGAGTAAGCAACAGATGGGGAGAAAACATTACCGAAATATTTATTTGCTAATGGTTTTGTATCTAGATTATCACACTTCAAAAAAGATAGAGGAATGGCCAAAAAGGACACGAAAGATGCTCAACTTCATTAATCATCAGGAAAATACAAATTAAAACCAAATAAGATACTGATAGACACCTGCTAGAATGTTTGAAAAAAGATAATACCAAATGTTGGTGAGAATGTGAAGCAACTAGAACTATCTTGCATTGCTAATGAGCACTCAAACTCACACAGCCACTCTGGAAACATGTGGCAGTGTCTCATGGTTACATGTACACTTACCCATAAGACCAATAATGCCATACCCCTGGGTATTTACACAAGGGAAGTGAAGACAAGTGTCAACGCCAAGACTTGTACTCAAATGGTCACGGCAGCTTTATCCATAATACCCAAAAAATGTATATGTTCATCAACTGGTAAATGCATAACAAATTGTAGGATATGCATAGAAACAAATACTACTTAGGAATGAAAAGAATGATATACACAAAAACATGTATGAATCTCAAAAGCATTATGCTAAGAAGCAAGAAAAGAGAATAAATACTGTATGATGTATATAAAATTCTAGGAAGGCAAAACTACTGTGAAAGAAAGCAGTTCACTGGTTATTAGGAGTTAGGGGAACAATGACTGCAAAGGGCTTCAAGGAGACCTGTTGAGGTGATGGGAATATTTTATATCATGGTTTTGGTAGTGGTGATCACCTAACACATGTCTGAACTCATCAAACGGTACACTAAAAATAACCTCATTTTATTTTCTGCTAATTATATCTCCGTACGAACAACTTAAAATTAAAAGAAGGAGGGAGAGAGATATAGAAGAGAAACACAACTGCATTCCGGAAGGAGTCACAGGGAAGGTCTACTCACAAACTTCTCCTGGGTCAACTCCACCGTAATATCCTTGAATGACATCGATGCCTGTAACGGCCCATTTTCTGTTCAACCTGGAGGGTTTAGAAACAGGGGATGTGGAGCATACCTTTGAAAACTAATTTGTGACATGCTTACTGTTGAGAATTTAAAACAAAATTTTATAAAGTACCCTATCATGGCTCTATCATTGCCTTAGACTTTGGAGGTACTCACTCACATAACTGGTACAAATATTCTCGGCTGCCGGTTCAAGATGGCTGACTAGAGACATCGGACACCCACCGTCTCTAGAAAGAAGAACCAAAATTACAAGTAGAAGATTGGACCTCGAATAGAATATCAAGGAGAGAGCAATGGAGTCTAACGGACAGCTCATGGGAAACACCCGAGGCACGGAAGGAGAAGGAAGCATGAGGCCAACTTACAGAGGTTGGCAGAAGCCCAGAGGGGCTCAGTATTGCAGGGGAAGGGGAAGTGAAAGCGTGTCAGCGGTCCACATCTGCCGCAGACTGCTGCGATCCCAACTGCAGGGAGCTCCTCTATCCACAAGAACCCTCACACTAGAACGGGGGACAGTGATTTGAACACCCCCGGAGGGCACAGCACTGGACTGGAAACTCGCACTGGGTCACCCACTCCCCCACCCCAGACCCGAGCAGCTGCGGCGGGATACCATTGTGAGAATGTCTGGGGACTGCATCCTCCCCTGGGAACCACAGCCCTCGCGTCTCCGCATCCTGGGAGTTACCACCGATAGCTTTTGGTGTCCACCTGGAGGGCTGCAGTGGCGCAGCGCTGGCTGGACCCAGGGGTGCTTCAGGGTCCCCAGTGCTCTAGCCCACAGGGAGTACTACTTGCCAGGGAAAGGACAGCGCAGTGTGCCAAAAAGGCAGCCCTGGGGACAAAGGAAACCAAAGCGTGCACCTTCCAGAGCCTGAGAGTTCCCTGCCTGCGGCTGTCAAAGGCGGCCCTGCCCCCCAGCCGCAGCACAAACTCTGTGCTCTGCCTCACCAGTACAGAGCGAAATCCCCTCCCCCAGCAGGGCAGCCTCTATGCTCCAGATCATGGGGAGAGAATAGGACCCCTTGGCCCCCTCCACACACCACTGTAGGCCCAGCAGCTGTTGCTCCTGCCAGGAGAGGCCAGGACAGCCAAGCCAGAGGGCTGCCTGACTGGAGCTGTGAGTAGGGACTGTGACCCCTCTGGCAGCGTGACCTCTGTGCCCAGGGCTCACTGGTGAAGAGCAGGACTCCCTGGCCTCCCTCTGAGCAGTGCTCTGGTGCTGTGGGTGCAGAGAGCAGGAGAGCCTGAGAGCTGTGTGTTTGGGGCTGTGGGCAGTGTCCCCACACCACAGCCATTGCCAACAACCACTGGCAACAGCACTGCTTGTGACGAAGAGGGTTATCCCAACACTGCTACTGGAACTCACTCACCCACCAGGCCTACAGCAGCTACTAGCTACACTCAAGAAAAAACTATCACCTCCATTAAGGTGAGGCAGGGCTGGCAGTCCTCTCCCCCAGCAGTCTGTCCCTTTTGGGAGGAGCCTACCATTCTTGGAGGCAAGCCCCTGGTACGATTACACCTCTCCTGCTGGAACATTTCAACCACAGCCCACAGCCAGTCCAATAGCCCTGCACAAAGCAAGTTGAGTTGCATCTACCACATCTCCTGCAGCTGGGCTAGGATGGGAGTTGGGAATCTGAGTACTTTTGTGTCCCCAAAGGACAGAGAAGGAAGATGATGCAAATGGCTTATATACCCCACAGCTGTCTGCCTCTGCTAACCTCAAGAGGGGCCTGCCCCTGCCATCACAGGCTCACAGTACATGTGCCCATCTCCTGCCTGAACATTCTTCCAGTCCAGGAACCTTCACTATCATAGCCAGTGCCTAAAGTCAGGGGGGCCCTGAGGGCAAATTTGCCAGCATAGTCTGGTCCGTACTCCCAGGACTCAAGCACACCACCCAGGGGCTTTGGAATTGAGGATTCCCTAACCTACTCCACCACTGCTGGCACCTGAACACTCTCCCAGGAGTCTGAGGTCCAACAGCCCAAAGTGCCAGCAACACCACAGTGGGTACCTACCTGCATGAGCTGAAAGGCAGCGTACCTCTCCCTCTCTACACTGAGCAGCAGAGTTCTCAACAGAGGAGAACAGATGAACGGCAAAGCTCTCTGTTTTGAGCTGAGGGAAGAAGTTCCAGATGAGAAGGAACCATCATAAGAACTCTGGCAATAAAAAAAAAAAAAAAAAAACAGGCTATTTTGACACACCCAAAGGATCACACTAGGTCTCCAGCAATGGACTCCAACCAAAAGGATATTTTGAAATGTCAGATATGGAATTCAAAATAAGGATCTCAATATGAAAATACAAGTAAGCCCAATGGGATCCATGAGAAAGTTGAAAACCAACCCAAAGAAACCAGAACAATAATTCGGACATTAATGAAAAATCCATTAAAGAGACAGATGTTAAAAAAAAATAAGAGCTTCTGGAAATGAAAGAGTGTTTTAGGGAATTTCAAAATATACTGAAGTTTTAACAACAGACTAGACTAAGCAGAAGAAAAAATTTCAGAACTTGAAGACAAGGATTTTGAAATAACCCAGTCAAAAATAAAGAAAAAAAGAATCAAGAGTAATGAACAAAGTCTCTGAGAAATATGGGATTATATAAAACCCAAAACATAAGACCCACAGGTATCCCTGAGGGAGAAGAAGAAAAAGCAAAAAAGCATGGAAAACCTATTTGAGGGAATAATGGAGAAAAACCTGCCTAGTGTTGCTAGAGATTTAGACATCCAGATACAAGAAGGTCATCGAACTTCTGCAAGATTCATTGCAAATAGGACATCGCCAAGGCATATAGTCAGTGGACTGGCCAAAGTCAAAGTGAAAAAGAAAATTCTACAAGCTATGAGACAAAAGCACTAAGTAACTTACAAAAGAAAACCCATGAGACTTCTCAGCAGAAACTTTACAAGTCAGAGGGATTGGGGTCCCATCTTTAGTCTTCTTAAACAGGATAATGATTAGCCAAGAAATCTGTATCCTGAAAAACTAAATTTCATAAATGAAGAAGAAATAAAGTCTTTCTCAAACAAGCAAACACTAAGGGAATTTGTCACCACTAGACCTGCCCTATAACAAATGCCCAGGCCAGGCGCGGTGGCTCACGCCTGTAATCCTAGCACTCTGGGAGGCCGAGGCGGGTGGATTGTTTGAGCTAAGGAGTTTGAGACCAGCTTGAGCAAGAGCAAGACCCCGTCTCTACTAAAAAAAAAAAAAAATAGAATGAAATTATCTGGACAACTAAAAATATATAGAAAAAAAATAAGCCGGGCATGGTGGCGCATGCCTGTAGTCCCAGCTACTCAGGAGGCTGAGGCAGTAGGATCGCTTGAGCCCAGGAGTTTGAGGTTGCTGTGAGCTAGGCTGACTCCATGGCACTTGCTCTAGCCAGGGCAACAGAGTGAGACTCTGTCTCAAAAAAAAAAAAGAAGAAGAAGAAAAGAAATGTTCAAAAGTACTCTAAGCACTGAAAAGAATGGTTGATACTTACCAGCATTAAAACATTTGAAAGTAAAAACTCACAGATCTGGTAAAATAGTAACACAAGGGAGAATACAAAACACCTGGTAACAGTTAACATGTGAGTAGAACAGTATCTCACTTATCAATATCAACACTAAATGAAAAGATCCAAATACCCCGCTTAAAACACACAGATTGGCAGAATGTATAAAAAAACACAACCCAAATACCTGCTGGCCCTAAGAAACCCATTGAACTCATAAAAATTCTCATAGACTCAAAGTAAAAGCGTGGAAAAAAATGTTCCACCCAAAGAGAAACCACAAATGAGCAGGAGTAGCTATTCTTATATCAGATAAAACAGATTTTAAACCAAAAACATTAGAAAAAGATGAAGATGGTCATTATATAATGACAAAGGGATCTATTCAACAAGAAGATAGAATAATCCTAAATATTATACATATGTACCTAACACCAGAGCTCCTAGATTCATGAAACAAATACTACTAGACCTAAGAAATGAAATAAACAGCAACATAATAATAGCTGGGGACTTTAACACTCTACTGACAGAACTAGACATATCATGGAGGCAGAAAATCAACAAAGCAACACTGGACTTAAACGAGACCCTAGAACAAATGGACATAACAGATGTTGATAGAACATTCAACCCAAAAACTGCAGAATATACATTCGTCTCATCAGCACATGGAACATTTTGCAAGACAGACCATATATTAGGCCACAAAACAAGCCTCAGCAAATTGTTAAAAACTGAAATCATACCACGCATCTTCTCAGGTCATAGTGGCATAAAGCTAGAAATCAATTCCAAAAGGAACTCTCAGAATCATAGAAATATGTGGAAATTAAACAACCTGCTGAATGTTCCTTGGGTCAATGATGAAATCAGATGGAAATCAAACATTTCTTTGAATTGAATGATAATGGAGACACAAACTACCAAAATCTCTGGGATATACCAAAAGTAGTGCTAAGAGGGAATTTCATAGCACTAAATGTCTTCATCAAAAAGACAGAGAGATGACAAATTAACAACCTAATGTCACACCTCTAGGAACTAGACAAACAACAACCAAAGCCAAAGCTAGCAAAAGACAAGAAATAAAAAAGATCACAGCAGAACTAAATGAAATTGAAGCAAAAAAAAAAACAACAAAAAACCAAAACCACAAAAACACAAAACAATACAAAGGATCAATGGAACGAAAAGTGGGCTCTGCTTCACGCTGCTCGCTAGCTCGCCGGCCGGAGGCATCACTGGCCTCACTGTAGAGCGCGGCGGCCGACTTCCCACCTGGGCCTCGGCGCGCGCCACCCACGCCCGCGCGCAGCGGGCCCTTGCGCAGGCCCAAGGCGGCGGCCGCGGTGGCCCTCTCCGGCGCGGCTGGTTCCCGCCGGGTGGCTGGGCCATGGCGCTGCTCCAGGGCCGCGATTCGAGTACGTGATGAAGAAGTGCTCGGTGACCGTAGGGCGCAACTCGTCGCAGGGCTCGGTGGACGTGAGCACAGGCCACTCGAGCTTCATCTCCCGGCATCACCTCGAGATCTTCACGTCCCGCTGGGCGGCGGCGCCGGCCATGGCGCGGCGGCCCCCGAGCTGCCGGCCGCGCAGCCCAGGCTGGACCCGGGCGGCGACTTCTACCTGCGCTGCCCCGCAAGAACGGCGTGGTCGTGGACGGTGTGCTCCAGAGGCGCGGGGCGCCGCCGCTGCAGCTGCCGCGCGTGTGCACGTTCAGGTTTCCGAGCACCAACATCAAGATAACATTCACTGCCTTGTCCAGCGAGAAGAGGGAGAAGCAGGAGGCACCCGAGTCCCCGGTGAAGGCCATGCAGCCACACATCTCGCCCTGACCATCAGCATTCCAGACACCATGGCCCACCTCATCAGGCGACCATCAGGTAGAACATCCTGTCACCGCCACACGCCCCAGGTGACACCTTCCCTTTCCCAGGGCCTGACTCGTGTGGACAGAGGGATGTCATAGGTGCTTAGGATGCTGCTGAGTTTCTGAAGACTGTGCCCTGAATTTTCTGCATCATGAAATGCAGTTCCCAAATGTTCCTGGTTTTTACTTATGGATTCTTTTTATTGGAGTAAAATTGAAGGGGCAGATGATTTGTAATATTGGTCTGAAGTATGAGGTAGATTTTAATTTTAATTTTCAATTTTTTTAGTTTGCTACAATTTCACATAAATTCTGAAAACTTGCCCTTTGGTTTGTGACCACATCGAAGTGACCAACTTGTCTTCCTCACGATGTCCCAAGAGAGACTGGGTGCCTTCCAAGCACACTCAGCTGGCCCTCCTCAGCCGGAACCTGGAACTTAGCACACTACAGTTAGTTTCATGTGGTGCTCTCGGGGAAGAGTAACTTAGGGTGAGAAACAGCCACAGAACCGTAGGTGTGTGTTTTGGTGCTGTTCTTGGAGCGCTTCAGGTTGCCGTGTGTGGTCAGTAGGGAGCCCCGCATATGACCATGGGGTCTGGGGTTGGGCTCAGCCCAGCCCCAGTCTGGTGGTTCTGGTGGGTCCTTGCAGGCTGGGGGAGTGGATAACCTGGGCGTCTTCTCAGCTGTAGGCGATGTTGGACTTTGGTGTGAAATGAACACATTAAACAAATATGCGTCAGTGTCTTGCAGTCTGGGTCTGTCCACACAGCAGGGCTGGGAGGCAGAGAAAGGCCCCTCTTCGTCTTCCTGGAGCTGCCCCTTATAAGTGGCTGACTGAGGGCACTTGAATCTCTGGGTTATACTTTTACGCCGCATGCTTATGTTTTTTATCTTAAAAACCAGTATCAATAATAGGCCTTCTGGAAATTAAATAGACATAAATAAATGGAAACACATCCCATGTTTATGGATAGGAAAGACTTAATATTGTTAAGATGTTAATACTACCCAAACCAATCTACAGATTCAGCATGATCCCTGTCAAAATCCCAGTAACTTTTTTTTTTACTGTAAAGTTAAATTATTTGTCATCAGTGACAGTTTTTGCAAAAATAGAAAAACCTGGCTGGGCACAGTGGCTCACACCTGTAATCCTAGTGTTTTGGGAGTCTGAGACAGGAGGGTCACTTGAGACAACGAGTTTCAGACCAACCTAGCAAGATCCTGTTTCTACAAAAATTTTAAAAATTAGCTGGGTGTGGTGGTGCACACCTGTAGCCCCAGCTGCTGAGGCAGGTGGATCAATTGAGCACAGGAGTTCGAAGCTGCACTGAGCTGTAATCACGCCACTGCACTCCAGCCTGGGAAACAGAGCCAGACCCTGTCTCTAAAAAAAAGTAAAGAAAGAAAAGAAACAGAAAAACCCATCCTAAAATTCAGATGGAATCTCAAGGAACCCCAAATAGCCAAAACAATCTTAAAAAAGATCAAAGCTGGAGAAATCACACTTCCTGATATCAAAACTTAGTATAAAGCTACAGTAATCAAAACAGTGTGGTATTGGCATAAAGACAGACATATAGATCAGTAGAACAGAATAGAGAGCCCAGAAATAAACCCTCATGTGAGTGGTCAAGTGATCATTGACAAGGGTGCCAAGACCATACAATGGGGAAAGGACAGACTTTTCAACAGATAGTGCTGGGAAAACTGGGTATTCACATGCAAAAGAATGAAGTTGGACTCTTACCTACACAACATACAAAAATTTACTCAAAATGGATAAAAGACAGAAACATCAGAGGTAAAACTATAAAACACTTAGAAGAAAACATAGAGGAAAACTTTCATGAAATTGGATTTGGCAGTGATTTCTTGCATATGATACCAAAAGCACAGGCAACAGAGGAAAAAAGTAAATAAGCTTAAACAAAATCAAACTCTTGTGCATTAAAGGACACTATCAAGAGTGTGAAGACACAACATACAGAATAGAAAAAATATTTGCAAATATATAAGGGATTAATATCCAGCATATATAAAGAATTCAAGCATATATAAAGAATTCCTACAACTCAACAACAAAAAAGAAAACAACTTAATTCAAAAATGGGCAGAGGACTTGAATAGACTTAACTCCAAAGAAGATATATAAACAGCCAATGACCATGTAAAAAGATGCTTGGCATCTGTATTAACCATCCCTTTTATTTCCTGTATCTAGATGCATTCACATCTGTGACCTTGCTGATCTTGAAGGGACTGTCCTCCCAGGACTAGACAATTTTTTGAAATAGTAAACAACTTGACCATGAGGACACTTTTCAAATATAAACCAACCAATCTAGAACCACACCCCAAACACCCTAGGCTGTCATATTCTGAGCCACTATCTCCTGCACTAATCACCTCAGGGTAACGTGCCAGACAATTGGGGGTAGTCCCTTTGCCCCAGAGCCATGTGAAAGTATCCAAACTAGCCAACCCTAAGCCTGTTCACCCTGTCTTGTCCGTTCCTTTCCACAGAAACCACAGTAAAGGCTCTTGCCCGAAGTTCCCCTCTTTCTCTCTGCTCCTGACTGATACTGGTGCTTCCCTGTATGGACTCCCATGATGTGGTGTGACCCTTCTTCTAAGTAATAGACTATCTTTTCAGTGGTTGTCATCTCCTAATCTACTGGCCTTGCTATACCTCAAATTTCTATTAATATGCTGTATTTTACAGTGACATCACTAATCATTAAGGAAATGCAAATCAAAACCACAAGATACCACTTTGCACCCATTAGGATGGCTATCATAAAAATTAATTTTTTAAAACATAAAATAATAAGTTGATGAAAATGTATAGAAATTGAAACTCTTGTGCATTCCTGGTAGGATATAAAATGCTGTGGTCATGGTGGAAAACAGTATAGTGGTTCCTCAGAAAATTAAAAATAGAATTACCATATGATCCAGCAATGCCATTTCTAGGTATATACCCCAAATAATTGAAAGCAGGGACTCAAACGTTTTTACACTCATGTTCATAGCAGCATTATTCATGAAAGAAACCTCTGCCATTCCGGTCCTGCAGGAGACATAGCAGCATTATTCATAATAGTCCAAAGATGGAAACAATCTAAATGTTCATTGACAGCTGAGTGAATAAACAAAATGTACATATGTATAATGGAATATTATTCAGTCTTAAAACAAAATGAAACTCTGATACATAATACAACATGGGTAATCCTTGAAGACATTGTGCTAAGGGAAATAAGCTAGACACAAAAGGACAAATACTATATGATTCTACATTAACGAGGTACCTGTAATAGTCAAATTTGTATTGAAAGTAGGTACAATAGTAGTTACAGATGGGCTGGTGGCAGCAGGAATAAGGATTTGTTTAATGGGTACAGAGTTTGAGTTTGGGGTGATGAAAGGTTCTGGACACGGATAGTGTTGGTGGTTACACAACAGTGTTAATAATCTTACTGCCACTGAATTGTACACTCACAAATGATTAAAATTGTTTTATATTTTCTGTATTTTACCACAACAAAAAAATTTTTAATAAATGTGATTCACAATATTAATAGACTAAATAAAACAGTCATATGATCATGTCAATAGTTACAGGACAAATATTTGATACAATTCAATATATATTTATTATAAAAACGCTTAGCAAACTAAAAATAGAAGGGAACTTTTTAGGGTATTTATAAACACCTATAGCTAAACTCACATTCAATGGTGAGAGATTAAATAATTTCTATGAATTGAATGAGGCAATTGCTATGGTTTCAATGTTTGTCGCCTCCAAAACTCATGTTAAAATTTAATTGCCACTGTAACAGTATCAAGAGGTTCGGCCTTTAAGAGGTGATCAGGTCTTGAGGGCTCTACCTTCATGCATGGAATTGGTATGGTTATAAAAGGACAATGTTGACCCTGTCTTGCTCCTTTTCCCCCTTTCATTCTTTTGCCATGAGGAACAGTGGGCCCTCCCCAACCCCAGGGTATGCATTCAGAGTGCCATCTCGGAAGCAGTGACGCAGATCTTAACCAAAACCAAACCTGCTGGTACCTTGATCTTGGACTTCACAGGCTCCAAAACTGAAAAATAAATTTCTGTTCTTTACCCAGTTTCAGGTATTGTTATAGCAGCACAAAACAGGCTAAGACAGCAATGATCTCTTAGTACTCCTATTCACATCATCCTATAAGTCCTAGCCAGTGAATTAAGGCAACAGAAAGAGATAAAAGTCATACAGTCTGGAAAGGAAGAAACAAAATGGTCACCATTTTCAGACAAAATGATGTATATGTAGAAAATACCAAATATCTCAGTGACTCGGGAGGCTGAGACGGAAGGATTGCTTGAGCCCCGGAGTCCAAGGCCGTAGTGAGCTATGATTGCACCACTGCACTCCAGCCGGATGACAGCATGAGACCCCGTCTCTAAAAAAGAACCCCCCCCCCGACAAAAAGCTGTTTTAACTATTAAGCAAGTTTAGTAAGTTTGCAGGATAAAAGGTCAATATACAAAAGTCAGTCCCATTCCTATTCTAGCAATGGACTGGAATTTGGCAATTTCTAAAAATCTGTTTACAGTAACAAAAAAAGAAAGAATGAAAGACCTATGTACAAATCTATCAAAATATACGGAAGATCTATATATATGCTGAAAACTACAACATACAGATGAAAGAAATCAAAGAAGAATTACATAAAATATACCATTTTCATGAATTGACAGACTCAATATTGTTAAGATGCCAGTTCTTCCAAATCTCAGCAATCATTTTTTATAGATATTGATAGACTAATTCTAAAATTTACATGGAAAGGCAAAGGAAATAGAATGGCCAAAACCATTCTGAAAAATAACAAAATTGGAGGATTTACACCATGAGATTTCTAGGCTTTCTATAAAGTTAGAGTAATCCAAACAGTGTATCTGCAAAAGAATAGACACAGAAGGCAATTCAAACAAGAAAAGATTGTTTTAAGTCAATCGAAAATTTATTTTCACACAAAAACCTCTATGTGAATGTTACATTACAATGGCTTTATTAATAATTGTCAAAAATTGGAAACCACCAGCTACCTTTCAACAAGTAGATGAATTAACCCTACTAAATTAGTGGGTGATACATTAAGGAGAAACAGGATGTTTTATAGCCTCAAAATAACTCTCTGTAAACATTTATTAGTTACCGTGGTGGTGACGCATCTACACCGGCAGCCTGGAACTCGGAAGCGCAATTCTGCGGGCGTGGGGCAAGGTCGCCAGGCTTGGGATAGGAGTGAAGGGCAAGCGTTTCCAAGGAAAGGAATTTAGGGGTTTTATCTTTTAAAAA
>NW_012149397.1:2016252-2018747 GCF_000956105.1 Propithecus coquereli | reverse complement strand
CTACAAATAAAGGATTGATAAAGCTATCACAGGTAATATTTTAAAGATAATTTTCTGGACAATTCTGAACTTTACATCAGTGAATGAGAATGAATAATCAGAGAAGATAAGCATAAAAGTAAATATATTCAGGCATTATCTCTCTGCTTCCACTTCTTAACCTTCATTAATCGACATTTGAATTTTAAATTTTAAAAAAACTTAGATATTCTTTTAATTGTTGCTTGTAGTTTGAATCCCTGTGAAAATTAATTGTAACTTTAGCGCCGTGGATATGTCCTTTGTTCGAGCGCCTATTTCTTTCTAACGAGGTTACTGAATATTCTCTTTCCACTGCTTTAAAAGCCCACTCTGAAATATACACTCTCATTTTCTCTTTTTCCTGGAGTTGAACTTTTACTGAACTAGGATAAATTTTTAAATATTTTAATAATAGTACATATGTCAAATATAGAGATACTGCTATGCATTTTCAGTTCTTTTTTGATCATTACTATAAGTCCTCATTCAGATAAAAGTCGGTATAGCTCCTTTAGATTAACAAACAAAATATATAAATGTCAAAAAGAAGAAACACAAATAGAAAACTTAGAATGCTGATTGGCATTATTAAAAATAAATTTTAGTTGTTTTCTCCAGTATCTATTAAAGTTTTTTCAGTGTCAACAGTAAAATTTTATTCCTTAATTCACATAAATTGCATTAATTTACTGGTAGAATTAATCACTTTTTTCTTGCTAATCAAAACTTATTTTTTAACTTTTTATCATTGGCATATAATATAACCTGTGTTATGAAAATCAACCATGAAAATGGTGTGTGTATTAGTAAAAAGAGTGTTATAAACTACTGTGCTCAGAGGTTCCTGATAATGGTTCCTAATTTCAGAAGTGTGCACACATAGCTTTAAGCAAGTTCATCTCTAGGAGGTGCATAATTTGCATGATAATCGTTTTCTTATTTGGTGTTGTATATACTTTCAGGCATTACGTGATATTGAACAGCTTATTTGCTTTTTCTTCTGTTTTTTTTCCCAGAGACAAACTCTGAGGATAACAGTTACTATTCTTTCATGTTAATAATGGATTCCATTTTCTAGTATTTGCTACATTTTACAGCTTTATTCACAGAGCCATTTACATACACTCTTGGCATCTCTGAGTTAAAAGGCACACTTGGGAAATGACAGTCCAAATTTTTACTTCTATAAGCTTGATATTACGAAATTTTCAAACACATAAAAAGTAGAATATACAAAACAAACTTTCAAATTCTAGAGGTTTCAAAATTCTTTACATTTTGCCATATTTGCCATTTCTAATTCTTATTTTTAAAAGGAACTTGCAAATATATAATACAATCCTAAACACTTTAATATGTATCTCTAAAAAAGAAGTAAAATTACCTACATAATATCAATGTTACCACAATTACTTTTGATATTTTTTAATGTCCAGTGCATATACAAATTTCCCCAATTGTTCCCAAATGTTTCTGCAGCTCTTGTTTTCCGATCGAGGCCCATATATTGCATTTGCTGTTATGTCATAAAGCTGGGACCCTGACAGAACCTGGGCTCCAGTTTTCAGGACAGACTGTCAATAACATGCTATCATTCCCCAAATCTTCCAAATCAAACACGGACGCACACCTCCATAACCCCTGCCAAAACGCGGCAAGCGGACGCGGTGTTTTATGGGAAATGTAGTCTTGAATTTTATGGGTTCTCGCGCAGCATTCTGGGAACGAATATTCTGTGCTTTCCTCTGCGCATGTGCAATCAGCTCCATTTTCCTGCTTCCGTCCTCTGCACCATTGAGCGTGCTGGGGGTTCGCACCTCAGGTGAGCGCACGGGGACATGGGGGCTGCTCACGGCTTGCGGAGCAGAATGGAGGGGTGGGCTTGTGTCTAGGGGGCGGGAACTGGACGTCCCGGGAACTCCGCCAAGGTAGATCCTCCCCCTCCCCCAGTCACTGGTGCCCAGGGTAGTCCTGGACCGCGGCCTCAGAAAGGCCGGGTTCCGGGAGCGAAGTTGGTGCTGAGTCCTAGTCAAAAGATGCCCGGCGCGGGCCAGGGTGCGGGAGCCAGAATGCAGCCAGACTTGGGAAATCCCCTGCCGGCAGCGGGACGGGAATGCACGTTCATCGTGTTAACCATGAACCTGCCACAAAGCGCGCGGCCCGTGGTCTGTGGCGAGAGCCTGAGCTTAGGAGCTAGAAGGACTCGGTAAATTTTGGCTCTGTCACTTGGGCACCTGAAAATTGGTTAGTAAAACTTGCTTCATGGCGTTGTCCAGATCCTGTTCATCACCCGTAAAGCATTTAGCCAAGTGCTAGTTCATAAGCCACATGTACACGTTAGTTAGCTCCTGTCCTATTTGGAGGACATTTTGTTCTTTTCATTTAATTCTCACAGCCACCCTAGTTGAAGGTATGACTATATCATCAAAAAAGAATGAGGGAGGCAGAGGCGGGAGGATCTCTTGAGCTCAGGA
>NW_012149397.1:2013242-2016017 GCF_000956105.1 Propithecus coquereli | reverse complement strand
GTGAAGTCAAGTGTGGACAGAATCTTACTATATGGCAAGTATGTTTGTTCTGGGGTTTCTGGCATATCTCCAGAGCCTTTGGGTCAGAATGAGGCTCCTGCCACTTCCTGCACCGTCCAGGCTGTCTTTAGCTTCAGAAGGCACAGTCTGATATTCTAGGGTGAACCTCCTATGTAGTTTAAATGTTCTAGTAACTACATTCAAATCTAAAAAGAAATGTGAAATTAATTTTAAGGACATACTCCTTTTCTCAATATATACAAAAATGTTATTTCAACATGCGGCACTAGCCACATTTCAAGTGCTCAGTAGTCAATGTGACTAGCGGCTAACATAATGGATAGCACAGATGTAATGAATTCCAGGAGAATCAGGTTCAGGCCCTATGTCAGTGGTTCTCAACCGGGGTGATTTTGCTTCCCAGGAACTTTGGAAATGTCGAGACATTTTACATTGTCACAACTAGGAGGAGAGGTACACTAGTGTCTAGTGGGTGTTTACAAATGCTCCTAAACATCCTGTGATGTACGGGACAGCTTCCTATGACAAGAATTATCCAGCCCAAAATGTCAATAGTGCTGAGGTGGAGAACACTGCTTTCCATGAAAGTTTCAGCTAAAATGAGTTTTTTACCCAAGCCTAAGTCCCAGCCTCTCTGGTTCAAAGGAACTCTTCGTGTGGCAGGGAGGAGGGAGCCCAGGGACAGGAGTCCCACCTGGAAGAACAGCGCTTTTACAGAGACCTCACCAGAGCTTAGAACAGATGGAGAAGAACCCAGAAAGCAGATCCTGATTTGCTGCACCAGAAGCAGTTCTTTTTTTTTCCCTTCGACCAACAAGTGGAACCAGACAGAAGCAGTTCTTAATCCCCTGACCCAGAGAGAGCCAGACGTGGTGATGTCGCCACATCCAGAAACCATCACAGACTGTGTGACAGTGAACTCTGTGGACCAATGTGCAAAAGGTGGTGAGCTGGGGTTGAGAGGGGTGGGTGACTGTCAGGCTGCACAGGAAAAGCCATGTTGCTGGAAGGCTTTTCTCCGTGGTATCCAAGGAAGGCATAACCAGCCAGAGCTGAGGGAATTCTGTTATCCTCCTCATAGAGCCCCCATTTTCTTGAACTTTGCCTCACTCTTTCTAGATTCTGAGTCACTCTCATGCCATACCCATCACATGTTGCATCTAGAGATATACTAAGGTTTCCTCTATCCTGAACATATAGGATCACAGAATGATAATGTAGGAAAGGATATCTATTTCTGTCTCTTTTAACCTTAAAAAAAAAATTGAACCTGAGATGAATGTTTTGTTCATGGTTACCCAGGACAGAGCTTGGAGCAAAGCACCATGCTGTTCACTCTGAAGTTTCTTATCAAATGTCTTTTTGAGAAACTGCAACAAATAAGAACAAAAAGATTTTAAAATAGCCTGTCTTTAAGCATCTTTCTTTCCTTCCAGTGTTCTATTGAGTTTCCATTGGTGTAAATAATATTAATAAAATATTAATATTCTGTTTAAATTTTTTGTTAATTAGCCAAAGAAGACATACATTTTTAATAAATCAGTAGGAAAATAATTTACAATCATCTGATGAAAAACAGCAAGGTTATATCCACATCAGAGATGCACATATTCAGGAGGTGCTGTCTCTTTGTGGTGCTTTGTGCCCCTTCTTAAGGGTCAAAGCAACATTTTTCCATAGGGAGGACTTTTCCCTAGCTGGTGTGATGAGATTTTGAGGCAGGTTAATACAGAGGCTGACCAGACCTCTCATGACTCTTTCCTTACCCTCAGCTTATCCTTTACAGTTGTCCCCACTCTTCCAAGAGCAGCAGAAAATGAACGTGTCTCAGGTAAGTTATTTATTAAAACCTTTTTAAATCATGGATTTTATAGGTGTTTAAGGGTCCATACATTAATATAGAAAAGTAGAATTAGAAATGGATCAGAATCATTCAGGGAAGGTATAGAAAAGCAGGTGAATAGCACAACAGAGTTCATCTATAGAAAGATGTAGGTCCCTGATGTTAGAGATTTTCCAAAGTGGAGGTTGAGTTTTTATTCTTTCTGATAGCCATTGTAAAGAGTTAGACATGCAGTATTTGTTTAAAGATTTGCATTGATGAGAAGCTTAAACCAAACTGATTGCTCACGGAATCTAAAGTCATTGACATTGAAAAAAAAGTCTTTGTTGGTCTTCATGTAAGTGGCAGTGCAAATCTTCCCACTAACAGCCCTGAAATAAATGCAATTTGTTGCTTCTGTTTCCTCAGTGGAAGTAGAGGACATAGTGCCAGAGTGGAGCTTTTATTAATGCAGTTTTTCAGGTAACTGTCAGTTTGTCCAAGAAAGGACAGATTGGTGGTATAGGCTCAGTTGATCAAAGATGGAGAGTTAAAAAGGATTGTGTCAATCCTAAAGAGTGGGTGGGGTTTTATTGTTGCAGAATACGGGAGGTTACTACATTCTGAGAGCAGACAAGGCATGCAAGGTCCAGGAAGAATCTTTACCCATTACAATTTGGACTTCCTCTTAGGGAATAAAAGAGATGGAGATGGAGATAAATATAATGACCAGACTAGGGGTATTAGTTTGCTATGGATGCCATAATAAAATACCACAGACTGGTTGGTGGCTTAAGCAGAAATTTACTTTCTTACCATTGTGGAGGCTAGAAGTCTGAGATCAAAATATCAGCAGGTTTGGTTCCTTCTGAGAGCTATGAGGGAAGGATCTGCTCCGGGTCTCTTTCCTTGGCTTGTGAATGTCCATGATC
>NW_012149397.1:2010381-2012794 GCF_000956105.1 Propithecus coquereli | reverse complement strand
GCAACCTCAAACTCCTGGGCTCAAGTGATCCTCCTGCCTCAGCCTTCTGAGTAGTTGGGACTACAGGCGTGTGCCACAATGCCCAGCTAATTTTTTTATTTTTTTGTGGAGATAGGGTCTCACTCTTGCTCAGGTTGGTCTTGAACTCCTGACCTCAAGCAGTCCTCCCACCTCGGCCTCCCAGAGTGCTAGGATTACAGGTGTGAGCCACTGTGCCTGACCATCACTTTTTAGATTTATCAGTTTTGCTGTGTGTTTCAATATTTCCCTATTATTGCTGAGCAATACTTCACTATATGAATATGCTAGATGTATGTATTGCTAATGTTCTTGGATTCTGTGGCTTGCCTATTCATTTTTTAGTAGTCTTTTGATGACAAAGTTCTTAAGTGTAATAAAGGTCAGAATCGGTCTTTTCTTTAATGGTAGTTTTTTGTGTGTCATGTTTGAAAGATACTTTCTCACTCCAAGTTCATGAAAATATTCTCCTGTACATACTTGATTATTTTAGCTAGATCCACACAAAATTAGCTTTTGTGTTCGATATAAGGTGAGTATCAAGGTTCACATTTCCATATGCACGTCCAGTTCCTCTAGCACCATTTGTTGAAAAGATCATCCTCCGTCCCGTGAATTGCAGCAGTCTCTCTCTTATCAATCAAGTGACCGTATGTAAGTGAGACAAAATCTAGACTGTATTCTCTTCCACTTATTTTATCTTTTTGCTAGTACTTCACTGTCATAAAACTGTTGCTTTATAGTAAGTTATGAAATGTGATAATGTAGGCCTCCAAGTTCTGCTTCTGCCAGAATTTATTGACTGTTTTAGATTCTTTGCATTTTCATAGAAATTTTTATCAGTTTCCACAGAAAATCCTCCTGGGAAGTTTTTCAGGATAGAGGTGAAGTCTTTGACATCTTTCATTAGATTTCTTTCTCCATATTTGATCTATTTTGATACTAGTGCAAATGATAATGTTTTTTAAATGTCATTTTACAGTTGTTTATTGTTGGATTATTAAAATGAAGTGGATTTTTTAGTATTGATCTTGTATCTAGGCATTTTTTAAAATTCATTTATTCTAATAGCTTATTTGTAGATTCTTTTGGATTTTAAATGTACACAATGATGTGTTTTGCAATAAAGACAATTTACTTCTTTGCAATCTTTGTATCTTTAATTTCTTTTTAGCCTTATTGCTAGAACTTCCAGTAAAATGAATACAAGTGGTGATAATAGAAATCCTTGTCTTATAATTCACCTGAAGGGTAAAGTACTCAGTATTTCACCATTGAGTCTTATTTTAACGATAGATTTTTTTGTATATGGCTTTTATTAAAATAAAGAAGTTCCCTTTCTGTTTTTAATTTCCTAAGGTTTTTTTTTTAATCATACCGTGGATATTAAATTTTTTCAAATGCTTTTCTTTCATCTAGTAAGATAATCATATAATTTTATTCCTTTATTCTTTTAGAGGGGTGAATTATATTGATGGATTTATCAATATTTAACCAACCTTGCATTCCTGGGATAATTCCCACCTGCTCACATAGTGTTATCTGTCATGCCTTTAATATATCTCTGGATTCAATCTATTAATATTTCAATTAGTGTTTTATATCTACATTTATGGAGAGATATTGGCCTTCACTTTTCCAGTCCTGTAGTGCTTGTCAGATTTTGGCAGCAATGTTATGTTTTCATAAAATGAGTTGAGAAACAGTTATTCATTTTCTGTTCTCTGAAAGAGTTTAAGAATGCTGTTGTGTGTTCCTTAAATGTTTGGAAAAATATACCTGTGAAACGGTTTCTCTGGAGTCTAGAAAGAGTCTCTAGAAGACTCTTGGAGTTTTTTTGTGGCTGGTTTTTACTTATGAGTTCAATTTCTTTAGTAGGATATAGAAAATCCAAATAATCTTAATTCTAGTGTCCTTTTTTGGTAACAGCTTTATGGAGATATAATTCACATACCATACATTTCACACATTTAAAGTGTACAGGTCAGTGGTTTTTGGTATATCCACAGAGTTGTACGATCTTTGCCACAGTTTTAGAACATTTTCATCACTTCAGAAAGAAATTCCATACCATTACCTATCACCCCCCTATCCTGACATACCTGAGCCCAACCCTAAACAACTGCTAATCTACATTCTACCTCTATAGATTTGCCTGTTCTCAACATTTCTAATAAATTGTCTAATATGTAGTCTTTGTAACTTTCTTTCACATAGCGTACTGTTTTCAAGATTCATCCATGTTGTAGTATGTATTGGTACATCATTTCTTTTTTTTTTTTTTTTTTTTTTGAGACAGAGTCTCGCTTTGTTGCCCTGGCTAGAGTGAGTGCCGTGGCATCAGCCTAGCTCACAGCAACCTCAAACTCCTGGGCTCAAGCAATCCTTCTGCCTC
>NW_012149397.1:1952719-2010089 GCF_000956105.1 Propithecus coquereli | reverse complement strand
TGTATCCATTCATCAAGTAATGAACATTTGGGTTGTTTCTACCTTTTTGCTGTTAGGACTAGTGCTGCTATTAACGTTTATTTTGCAAGTTTTTGTGTGGACACCTGTTTTCTTTTAGAAATAAACCTTGGAAATGAATTTCTGAGTCATATAGTAACTCTACATTTATCTTTTTCAGTAACTGCCAAACTGTTTTCCACAGAAAATGCACCATTTTACACTCCCACCAGCAGTATATTAGGGTTCTCTTTTCTCTATATCATCACCACTTGTTATTTCCTTTTTTTTTTTTTTTAAATTATGGACATCCTAGTGAGTGTAAAATGGTGTATCATTTGGGTTTGATTTGCATTTCACTGATGATTAATGATGTTCAACATCTTTTCCTGTGCTTATTGGCTATTTATCATCTTTGGAGAAATGTCTATCCAAGTCCTTTGCCCATTTTCTAATTAGGTTGTCTTTTTGTTGTTCAGTTATGAGTTCTTTATATATTCTGGCTGCTAGACCTTTATTAAATATATGATTTGTGAATATTTCTTTCCATTCTGTGGGTTGTCTTTTCACTATCTTAATAGTATCCTTTGATGCACAAAACTTTTTAATCTCAATGAAGTCCACTTTATTTTCTCTTTGGTTTCTTGTGCTTTTGGTGTCATATCCAGGAAACCATTACCAAATCCGAGGTCATGAAGGTTTACTCCTGATTTCCTCTAAGAGTTCTGTAGTTTATGGCTCTTTACTTAGGTTCTTGATCCATTATGAGGTAATTTTTTAATATGAGGTTGAAGTCCAACTTCATTCTTTTGATACAGCTATTCAATTATTCCAGCATCATTTGTTGGAAAAATTACTTTCCTAATAAATGGTTGATGTATGGGTTATTCCTGGGCTCCCTGTGCTATTCCATAGATCTGTATTTATGCCAGTACCACATATAATTATGTCTATATTTATGCCAGTACCACACTGTCTTCATTAGTGTTGCATCATAGTATAGTGAGTTTTGAAATCAAGAAGTGTGATCCCACCAACTTCATTCCTTTTTAATAATATTGTTTTGACTATTTAGGGTCCGATGTATTTCGTGTAAATTGTACAATCAAGATTTCTGCAAAAAGGCCATTGGGATTTTAATGCAAATGTCATTGAATCTGTGGATCATTTTTAGGAGTATTGCCATCTTAACAATATTAAATCCTCCTATCCGTGAACATAGAGTGTCTTTTCATTTATTAGATCTTCTTTAATTCCTTTTAGCAGTGTTTTCTAGTGTTCATATGTAAGTCATGCACCTTGGTTAAATTTATTCCTAAGTATTTTATTATTTTTTTACTCTATTGTAAATGGTATTGTTTTCTTAATTTTTCAGTTATTCATTTGTAGTGTATAGAGATACAAATGATTTTTGTGTGTTCATCCTGTATCCTAAAACTTCTGAATTCATTTATTAGCTCTTAATACTTTTTTTGTGGATTCTTTAGTAATTTCTATACATTGAATCATGTGGTCTATGAATAGTTCACTTTTTCCTTACCAATTTGATGCTTTTTTTCCCTTGCCTGTTCACTCTGGCTAGAACTTCCAGTACCATGAATAGAAATGACAAAAGCAGGCATCCTTGTCTTGTTCCTGATCTTTGGAGGGAACCTTCCTGTCTTTTACCTAGTGTATGATATTAGCTGTGGGTTTTCAGAATGCTTTATATTGTGTTGACGAAGCTCCTTTCTGTTACTACTATGTTACATGTTTGTTTTTATCATGATAGGGTGTTGGGTTTTGTCAAATGCTTTTCTACAACACTTGAGATAATCATGTGATTTATTTCCTTCATCTTTAATGTGATGTGTTGCATTGATTTTCTTATAGTAAGCCACCTTGCATTCCTGGAATCAATTGTATTTTGTCATGTGTTTAGCCCTTTGTATTTGCCACAGGACTTGGTTTGCTAGTATTTTGTTGAGAACTTTTGTACCTATATTTATAAGGGATATTGAACTATAGTTTTCTAGTGATTTTTTTGTCTGGCTTTGGTTCAAGGTAATTCATAGAATGAGTTAGGAAATGTTCCCTCCTCTTCTATTTTTGGAAGAATTAGAGAAGTATTGGTGTTAGTTCTTTAAATGTTTGGTAGAATTCACCAGTGAAGCCAGGTGTTCTTGGCTTTTCTTCGTAGGGAGGATTTTGATTACTGATTCAGTCTCCTCACATGGGCCTATCCAGACGTTTCTTTCTTTTTGAGTCAGTTTTGGTAGTTTGTGTGTTTTCAGGAATTTGTCCTTTCATCTAGTTTATCTAATTTGTTGGTGTACAGTTGTTCATTGTATTCTTTTACCGTCCTTTTTATTTCTGCAGGGTCAGTATTAGTATTACCACCTTTATTTAGTTCCTTAAGGTATACTTTAGGTTATTGATTTGAGATCTTTCTTAATGTTGGTATTACAGCTATAAATTTTACCCTAATCACAGCTTTAAGGGCATCCCATACATTTTTGTACTTTGAGTTTTCATTTTCAGTAGTCTCAGTGTATTTTCTAATTTCTCTTTCGATTTTTCCGTTGATCCTGTAGCAAGGTGGAAATCCCCCAGTGAGTGGCCCCCAGGGACTTTGCACACTGATACTAGCACACACTTGGCTTTTAGCAAGTTGTTAAAATTTTCTAGTTTCATCTTCCTAATTATCTTACATGGAGTTTGGTAACATGTGTTTCAGGAAACGAATGAGCAGGTCCTGATTGTCCCTGCAGGTGCCTATCTCTTTCATGATAAGTTCAAAAAGATACTAATTCTCAATTTTCCCAGCTATGTTCTAGTAAGGATGTTAGCATTGCTCTTTTTAGCTCTCTACATCTCTGAGCTAAGATCCAAAGCTGTGCTGCTGCTTGATTGTAATTTTTTCTACTTTAGTGAGACATATTGTCTGGTTTTTGTTTAACATATAAAGGGCACTGGAATATTGTCATGTAGAGGTTATCCTGTATGTGTCAGTCAAGTTGGTTAGTTATGTCACTTAAATCTTGTATGTCAGTGGTCAGCAAACTTTTTCTGTAAATATCAGATATTAGGCTTTGTGGGAGATACAGTCTCAGTTGCAAGCACTGAACTCTGCAGTTATAATGTTATAGCAGCCATGGGTGACACATAAACGAATGTGGCTGTGTTCCAATAAAATTTTATTTACAAAAAAACTGACAGTGGTGGTGTTTTTTATTTATTAAAAAACAGTGGTGGGCTGGTTTTGGCCTTTGGGGCTGTGGTTTGCTGACTCCTGTACTATATCCCCATTGGTTTTTTCAATCTACTTTTCTATGAGTTACTGACAGGGTTGCATTAGAATCACTAATTATGATTGTAGATCTGTCTATCTCATTTCTGTCAACTTTTATTTACATACAGTCAGTTCTCATTATTCTCAGTAGTAATATTCCATAAAGTCACTACAAACACTGAAGTAATAAATATTGAAACTATTGCTCAGAGGGAAAATACAGGGTTAAGTTCCAGCAAGCCTCTGGTCACATTTTCATAATATATAATCTTGTGTTATGTGTCTTTTTGTTTAGAGACACCTTATTTAATATTGTTGATGCATAAACACTGAACTAATGGTGAACAGCACCATAACTAATGCCTGAGCAAAGCTTATCTGACATAGGTATTTTCTCCATGAGGCATAACACAGCCTTCTTGTGTTTAGGAACACTAGATGGCAGGCACTTTAACACTATAAATGTGGGCCGTTTAAAAACGTGAAATCACCAAGAAAAAGCAGGAAAATGCAATAAATGTGGCACTAAATAGACTGAGAAAAGGACACTTGTTTACAGTAGTAGAGCTGAAATAAGATGCGTAACAGTACCTTGTTCAATCGCAGCTGGGAACATGCATGTCAGGCAACTCCAATTTTATATTAATGCCTTTCTGTAGAGGTCTATGAATGACTGCAAAATAACTACAAGTATTGATTTTGAGGTTACAAATAAACTTCAGTGAGTGGCTGAATTCACAAACATGTAATCTGTGAATAATGAGAAATGGTTATATTTGGAAGCTGTTTACAGGTGCATACCAGTTTGTTATATCTTCTGTTGAAAGGACCGTTTTACCATTATAAATTGTTACTCATTACCTTTTATAATTCTTACCTTAAAATCTACTGTTTTTGATGTTAATGGAACCACATCAACTTTCTTTTGGATAATGATTACGTGGTATATCTTTTTCTATCCTTTTACTTTCAATCATCATAGATTCCTATATATAAAATGTGTTTTCTTTTGTTGTTGTTTTTATGCTCTCAGTCTTTCCTTCAATTGGGTTGTTTGGTCCAGAGGTTGGTAAATTTTTCCTGTAAAAGGTTAGGTGGGAAATATTTTCAGTTTTTATAGGCGTAAGTTCTCTGACGGAACTTCTCAGTGCTATTTCAGCACGAAAGCAGCCATAGGCAATGCAAAATGATTGCGTACGGCTGTGTTCCAGTAAAACTTTATTTATTGAAGCCAGATTTGGCCCACAGGCCATAATTTGCTGACCTCTACCCTAGAGTATGTCCAGGGTAGTCTATTAGGGTGGAGAGTAAAAATTGCAGGAAGTTTATTTACATTTTTTGACTATAAAATTAAGAATTAAAAAATTTTACTATCGATAGTATGTGTGTATAACTCATAAGTATATGTATATATATATAATCTTATAAACATTTTTACCGAGTACCTGCAAAGTACAAAATTAGATCCAAAATAGGCATCTTTTATATTTGTTTCTTTTAAGCTCTTTATAGTAAACATGATAAAAACTATTTTCCATGGGTATTTTCTATGTCATCTGATTCTGAACGGTTCAGATTGAACAGAAATGTACTGTTACAGGCATCGGTGTCATTCGAGGACGTGACTGTGGAATTCACCTGCGAGGAGTGGCAGCAGATGGGCCCTGCTCAGAGGAATCTGTACAGAGATGTGATGCTGGAGAACGACAGCCACATGGTCTCAGTGGGTGAGCATATAAGCATAACTTTCCCTTGTAACTCCATACAGAAGGCATTTCCTTATTAAGCACCAAAACACATGGACACTTTATTTAAAGTTTAATGTTATTTAGGCTTTTCATTCAGGTCTAAAGTAACCAAGCCCTTTTGAGGACTAGGATGAATGTTTTGTCAACTGCCAGTGATAAATTCAAATGAGTACCTTCAGGATGCTGCTGTATCTTCTTCCTGTTTTGTAGACCATAAAGCCTCATATATCTGGCCTAAGTCCTCGATTGTTTCCTATTTACAGGGTACTGTGTTTTCAAACCAGAAGTAATCTTCGGGTTGGAGCAAGGAGAAGAGCCTTGGTTCTCAGAGGAGGAATTCTCAAACCAGAGTCACCCAAGTGAGTCACTTAGCACTAACAGACAGAATTCTGCAAGGGTCATTAGACTTCAGAAGGTCAGTTTAGGAGCGAACAACTTTATGTTACAAGACTTTTCTTAGTAAGCCCAAAAGCAAAAAAAACACTAGTCAAAAGAAAATGATAAATACACTTGAGTCCATTAAAAGTAAACACTTTGTTCATAAGAGATACCATTAAAAGAGTGGAAAAGATAAACCATAGAGTAGCACAATATGTAGATACCGCAAGTATAACCTAGAAAAGCTAAGCTTCCTAAAAATGTAAAGAACTTTTGCAAATCAATATGGGAAAAGGTAGGCAACCCAATTGAAAAATTGGCAGAAGACTTTGAAAAAGAACTTTCAAAATGGCCAGTAAATCTTTGAAAATGTGTTCAATCTCATTAGCTTTCGTGGCATGCAAAATAAAATAGGAAGTAAGGTATGAAGTAAAATGAGAGATCTAGTATGAAGTGAGATTAACAAATCTGGCAATGCTAAATCCTGGTGAGGACGTGGAATGTTACAGACCCTTATCCACTAACTGGAAACATGGAAAATACCAGTAACTGGTAAAACCACTGTGATGTCAGGAGGGTTTTCTAATAAAGGTAACATTTTGCATACATTATAACTAAGCAGTTGCTTTTTTAACCATATTCCCTGCAAGAAGTTGGATTTTATTCTCTAGAATGCATAACAGAATATTAATGGCAATATTGTTTATATTTGTCAAAAATTGGCCTCATCAGCAGTAGAATGGAGAAATAGTTGTATTCTTTAAGGGAGAATTATAGAGCTGCATAAAATATTAGACAGTGCTTACAAACATAATATTAAGCAAAAAAAAACAAAAGATACAATATGCATACCTGGTTACATTTATGTAAAAGTCAGAAACAGGCAAAATTCAATTACATTTTTAGGAATTCAAATATTGGTGGTAAAAGTATAAAGAAAATCAAGGAAATGATTGCATAAATATGAGGAGAGTGGTAAACTCTAAGCATAAAGAAGTTATAACCTGGTAGGGATAAATTGGGATTTTTGTAGAGTCATTTGTGTTCTGTTTCTTAACATGGTTTCTGATTCCATGAGTGTTCACTGGGTACTATTAAGTTACACATGAAAGTTTTATGTAGATATATATTACTTCATACTTAAAATGTTAAGCAGTAAGCTACAGGTGACCGATAATATTTGCAGTATAACCTGTAAGAAGGCATTTAGAATGCATAAAGAATTCAGGAATTTCTTAAATGTCATCTTTACAGTAAGGCCTTCCATGGTACCCCATTTAAAATTGTACTCCTCCTGTCAGATTGAAATGTGGAAACTTAGGATGGGATGGTCATTTCATCAGTTTTATACTTGTTTATATTTCTGTGAATCACAGCTGTAAGATAGGTTAGCACCTGAACTATAAACTTTTTCATTTATTCATAAGGAAGTTGGTGCTGTTATAAATTTAATTTGATGTTGAAGAATTGATGAGGGATATAAAATTGCAGGAATGTAGATAATTGAGTATTCTAACCATTATAATCTAGATAATATCAGGACCTAGATGGTAATTTATTCCCTTAAACCAAACCCTTTCCCTATTGGGCCTATTCCATGAAAACTATTATTTTCCAATTTTTCTTGTTATTCTACAGTCTTAGTTGCATTCATCCTATTCTCTGATTTTCCTGCTCCGTGAAATAACCACTCCTATAAAACTATAATTTTTATTTTCCTTTTCTTTCCTTTATCCACCCAGATACGAAAATCTTATTGTTCACATGCCAAATACAGATATATATTTATTATCAGTTTCCTTTCCCATTTGCTCTATATTAATACTGTTTTTTAAAAGAGTGAGGTTGGAGGCATATATATTCAAACACACATATATGAATGATTTAATCTTGATAAACCAAAGAACGAAGTGCAACATAGGCTGTGACTATAAGCCCCACCAATAAGAGATGTAAGATTAATAAGATGTTTTCAATTTTTCTCAGTTTTAGAACATTGCAGAGATGATGACCTGAACAAGAAGAACAAGAAAATCAAAGAAAAACACTTGCAGCAAGTAATACTCACCAAAAATAAAACATTGACTAGAGAGGAAGAGGAAGAGGAAATTTTGGGAAAACCTTTTAATCTGCATATAGCTCCTGTTTCTTCAACAAAAATATCCTGCAAATGTGACTCATGGGGAATAAATTTGAGAACTATTTCTGAATTTATCATTAATAATAGAAAGCATTCAGCAAAGAAGCTAGGTTGCCATAATGTATGTGAGAATTTGCCTTTCAAAATTAAGTTTGAGAAAACTCAGACTGGAGAGAAATTTTATGAATATAGTAAAAACATGAAAGCTCTCAGTTATAATGAAAATCTTCCTGATCATCAGAAATTTCAAACTTTGGAGCAAACTTTTGAATGTAATGAAATTGGGAAAGCCTTTAATGGTAAGGCCAACTATGTTAAACATAAGAATTCTCACACAGGAGAAAAATCCTGTAAAGGTGATGAATTTAGGGAAAACTGTGATAAGACAATTCTTTTTGACCACAGCAGAACTTGCACAGGGGAGAAATACCCTCCTCTTAACCAAAATGGGAAATCCTTTCAGAATTCAGCTGTGAAAGAATACAATAAATTTAACATGCCTGTGAAACATTATGAATGTAATGCAAGCGGAAATAATTTCAACAGGAAATCCCACCTCACTCGACCTCAGAAAACTGTCACAGAAGAGAATCCATTGGTATGTAATGACAGAAAAGAAACTGGGAATAACTCCTTTGAATATCATGATAAGAAATCCTACCAAACATCAGTCCACAAAGTACGCCATAGAACTCACTCAGAGGTAAAACCCTATAAATGTAACGAATGTGGAAAATCTTTCTGTCAGAAAGGACATCTCATTCAGCATCAGAGAACTCACACAGGAGAGAAACCATTTGAATGTAATGAATGTGGAAAAACTTTCTCCCAGAAGTCACACCTCAGTACACACCAGAGAATTCACACAGCAGAGAAACCCTATAAATGTAATGACTGTGGGAAAACATTTGTCCAGAAGTCAACCCTCAGGGGACATCAAAGAATTCACACAGGAGAGAAACCCTATGAGTGTTGTGAATGTGGAAAAACCTTTGTTCAGAAGTCAACCCTCAGAGATCACCATAGAATTCATACAGGGGAGAAATCCTTTCAATGTAATGAATGTGGAAAACCTTTTGGCCAGAAGTCAAACCTCAGAATACATCAGAGAACTCACAGTGGGGAGAAAACTTACCAGTGCAATGAATGTGAAAAATCTTTCTGGCGAAAAGACCATCTCATTCAACATCAGAAAACCCACACGGGAGAGAAACCATTTAAATGTAACGAATGTGGGAAAACTTTTGCCCGGACATCAACCCTCAGAGTGCATCAGAGAATTCACACTGGGGAGAAACCATTTAAATGTGACGAATGTGGGAAAAAATTTGTCCGGAAGGCAATCCTTAGTGATCATCAGAGAATTCATACAGGGGAGAAACCCTTTCAACGTAATAAATGTGGGAAAACTTTTGGCCAGAAATCAAACTTTAGAATACATCAGATAACTCACAGTGGGGAGAAATGAATGCAGTGAATATGGGAAATTATATAAGAAGTCATCCCTAAATGTATGTCAGAGAATTCAGGGAGAGGGAAAAGCCTTATTGATGTAATAACTGGAAAATCTTTCTGACAAAAAGAACACCCCATGTAATATCAGAGCTACAAGAAAAACCAGTTGAAGATAGTGTAAGAAAACAGTCCCAGAAATCAACCCTCACAGTACATCAGAGAATTCACAAAAGACAGAAACTATGTGAGTATGAATGTAGGAAAAATTTTGTCCAAAAGACAAAGAGTACATCAAAGAATTCACAAAAGCTTCTGTTTCTTTCAAGGAACTATGCAAAGTGCTTCTGAATGAAGTCATACTCTATTAGATAACCTCACATATCACACAAGCTGGTAGTTTGTTCACCGTTAACAATTTCATTTTCTCTATGGGCATATAACTAGTCTAAATCCCAATGTTCCTTTCTTCTAAGTGGATCTTTGTGAGTGGTTACTGGAATGTGGATGCCTATGATGTATACCGCATCCAGTTCTGTAAAATAAAAGACTTCCCTGACAAACTACCAGAATAAAATGGATATGATTTCTAGGACGACCTTAGGTGCCATGCTTTAACGTGAGTGCAGGGGAGACGTAGATTTAGCTAATGAGATTTGGCTGGGGTTCCCAGTAGGGAAGGAAAACAAATATAATGTCATGGATGAGGCCCTTTTTGTTACTTTACATCTGAAAGTATAGTAGGAAGTAATACTATGCTGTACTCTGCCTTAAGTCATAGAGGGAACTCTCCCAGTCAGGAAGAGTTGCATGTCAAGAAGGTAACTTAGATGTCCCACAGCCCTGATTATCATTTTGGGCTTCAGATCTCTGAGTGATTATTTTGTCGTTTGAGACTTCTGGCAAACAGGCAGTCCTTAGTAGTAGAGGAGGCGAGGCTGGACTTGATACCCTGGAAAGGTTACCAGGTTCACGGCTTTTAAAAAGCAGCTATTAATTTACTCTTGGGCTCTTTTATACACTAGACACCTCTGACATGAGTAGAGGCCTCTGGCCTAAAGTTTCAGTTTGGGGGTGTGTCATCTTAGATGCAGCAATTAACAAAATGAAAAGGACTCAACAAGCCTCACTGGTGAAATGAAAATGGTATGTTCACGATTGCGGAGTGAAGCTATTCTGGGGCCAGGAACAGCATGAAATAGTATTATAACAGCGATCCCTTACAAGGGAAATGCATCCCCCACTTTGCTGCCTGAAGCAAAGCCTCTGGCTTAGTAGAGTCTTCGGTTCATGCAGGTGACTCTAACTGGGCCTGGTTCTCTGATAGCTTGGCTAGCTGAGACCACTGGGATGCTGTGACTGCTCAAACTCAGTGCTGTTATGCAGACCTAAAAATGCAGTCGAAAAATTATAGACAGGTGTAAAAGGACTCCTCTTTAGTAGGGAAAAGATCACAGTGTGATAAAAATATAAGTAATCTATTACTGAAAATAAAAATTTGCTAAAAGGCACATATAAATATAAGAACCAAGAATTTTAGCCCGAGATCCCAAAGATTTTCGTCTAGGATTTTTATTCCTGAAAGGTTTATAATATTACATTTTATATTTAAGTGTGATCCATTTGGGGTTAATCCATGTATAAGAGATGAGGTTTAGGTTGAGATGTTTTAGCCTATGGATGACTGTTTTCTCTGGTACTATCTGTTGAAAAGACAAATCCTCCCTCCTTCAGTTGCTTTTGTATCTTTGTCAAGAATGAGGCATATTTGCGTGAGTTCATTTCTGGGTTCTTTATTCTGTACCACTGATCTGTGTGTCCACGTCTCCACCAACATCACTCTGTCCGATTACTGTACCTGCACCAAACCTTACTGTCTAGTGGACTCATCCATGTGCTTTATTCTTTTTCGATAAGTATTTTAGCTATTCTAGGGTCTGTGATTTTTCATATAAATTTAAAAATAAGCCTAACTATGTGCACAAAAGTCTTGCTGGGGTTTTGATAAGAATTTCATTAACTCTATAGATCAATTCAGAGGGAACTACATTTTTGCTATGGTGAGTCTTCCAAACCATGAACAACGCATGTCTATGAATTTATTTAGTTCTTTCTTCATTACTTTCATCAACATTTTGTTATCTTCATCCTACAGATTCTGTGTAAGTTTTGTCAGATTTATGCTTAAGTATTTCATTTTCTTTGGAGCAATTGTAAAGGTATTGCACTTTTAATTTCAGTTTCAACATATTCGTTATTACAGAGAAATGTGATGGGTTTTAGACTGTAGATCTTTTATCCTGTGAACTTGCTGAAACTATTTATTATTTCTACAAGATTTCTATAGATTCCCTAGTATTTTACTACATAAACAATCATGTAACCTGCAAATAGGGACAGTTTTGTTTCTTCCTTTCTAATCTGTATGCCTTTTTTTCTTGCCTAATTGTGCTGGCCAGAATTATCAGTGCTTTGTTGAATAGGAGTGGTGAGAGCAGATATCTCTGCCTTGTCTCCAATCTGAGGGGAAAAACATTGTCTTTCACCAATAAGTGTGAGTTAGCTGTAGGTTTTTGGTAAGAGCTAGCTGTCGGGCTGGGAGCTGGCAGCAGCGGGAGAGGGGAGCAGCACCCTTGGAGCGAGGAGTGGGGAGGGGAAGGGGGACTGGGCTGCCATGGACGACAAGGTGTTCACCCCGGAGCTGGACCAGTGGGTTGAGCAGCAGAACAAGTGTAAACAGTTTAATGAAACCCCATGCTAAAAGGCAAAATAAAAATTTTAACAAAAGCATCAAATGTGCAAGAGATTTGTTGTCCTCTTACTGCCTGTAGAGATTGCGTGGTCAATTTCTTGGTCTTATGGCACTCTTTAGGATTGATAGAAAATGACCACATGCAAAGTGTTCATTCCTAGGCTACTGTGTGAACAGAGGTGATTATTCAGTGGGGACTGTGCCTCTTGTTGTAGCATTAATGGAGAACAGAAGCAGCCACGAGCATCTTCCCACTTCACTCCCATTTGCCCCAGCCAGTGACAGCTCTGGGCTCGTTCACTCACCACGGCCCTGGCCAGGTGGCCTTTGAGGCCCCTCCCAGCTCTGACATTCTGGGTCTCTGGCCCAGTGCAGGTCTGCCCTGGCGGCCACCATGGGGTGGGGCTATGCACTCACTGGATGTGGGCCCTGGGCCAAGGGGTCCTACCATGTGAGCTTGGGTAGCACTGCCTGGCACCCCAGGAGCTGGGACTCCTGATCCTCCCTGAGTGCCAGAGGTCGGCTAAACAGTGGGTCACACCAGAGTGTGATGTTCCAGGCAAATTCCCGTCTATCCCATTACTCTGTACCAACCCCCAGGACCCAGAAACCCCCCCACCCTGCAAGAGACGCATGCTGGGCAGGCTTTGGAAGGAAGAGAAAGATACCAGGGACAACCCCTCAAGGGCCTCCACTTCGGACAATTCTAAGACCCTCACCGAGGGACAGGGCTAGTCCTGGGTAAATGGTCCAAGGAAACAGATTTCTGTGATGGGCTCTCTCAGCCACTTTTCCCTGAAGTTGTGACACCACCAACCCCCTGGGTCATTTCTCGGAGTTGTGCAGAGCCCGCTGCCTACCCAAGGCTGACACCTCCTTGGCATGCCAAGGCCAAGGCCTCACCCCGGGGCTAGTCCCTGCAGTGCAGGGCCAACCCGGGCCTCCTGGCTAGGGAGGGGCCATTTCCTTTGGGGATCCCGGCAGTGGGAGAGTGGGGGGCCACGCTGCGCTGCAGCACCCCTGCTGTCAGACGCCAGCTGCCAGTGGAGGGCAGAGCCAGGCCGGCAGTTTCCCCAGGCACGGCAGAGCGGGGGACACAAGCAGGCCCGCGGGGCGGGTGGATGCAGACCTGGTGCGAGGTGGGCAGCCTGAAGCCGCCTTCTCCCTGTGCGATGGAGTGAGACTGGCACACGCGGAGGCTTGCCGAGTGCCCAGCACTGTGTGGAGCCCTGGCACACCAGCCTACGTCATTTGCAGTCCTGGCAGCAAGCCTGGGAGGAGGTGCCGTTATGATCCCCATTTTGTGGAGAGGAAAATGGCAGCTTGTGACACTGGGGTCTCCCCAGCACAGCCACGCCTGGGCTGTGCTGAGTGGAACAGCGGAAACTCCCCAAAGGCCACAGTAGTGAGCACAGAGCTGGCAATGGGACCACCAGCCCCTGAGCAGGGGAAGGCCCTGCCCTGCCCCTCAGGCCCCTTCCTGGCCACTGGGGGTGGTGGCGGCTCCTGCACTCCCGGACCACTGAGCGTCAGGTGTGGCCAAGACCTGGGGAGCATTTGCCGCTTTTCTTTTTACTGCTTCTTTTGAGAGAAGAACTATTCTCCCCTCAGTTCTCAGTCTGTTTCTGCCATGGCCTGCAGGACACTTCTGCTCAACAGAACTACCCGCCCCCTCCTGTGCCTGGCTGGCACATTCAGCCCCCACCCAGGCCACGAGGAAGCCACAGACTGTGCCCTGTGCCCAGCAGTCAGGGCCTGCACCCAGGCTGGGCTGACACAGCCACACGCAGCGTGCACACTTGGGTAAGCCCCTGCCATCCCTCCAGAGTCCTCCCCTCTGTCCCTCAGAGAGTCAGACCGTGGTGAAGGTGACGTTCCTCCAAGTCTCCAGCCTCCTCGGGGTTAGGGGAGGGCAGCTGCCTCCAGATCCGGGCTTGGTCTTGTTACAGCAGAGATGACCAGGAATAGGCCGACGCACACACAGAAATATTGGCAAAACAGGTTTATACACCGGCGGGCTCAGAGGGGGATTTTTCCTCCCAAATTCTGAGCACCAGACAAAGAGCATTGCAGTCTTTTATACACTCTGCTTAAGGGGGAGGGGCACGGTTACAACAGGGTTAACTTTAGTGAGGCAAGGTCCTGAGCCACTTTGCAGCCTGGTACACTAATTGCTACAGGTGATTTATGAGGGTGGCAGCTGCCTGGGAAAGGTTGCAGGGGAGGAGGCCCCAGCGAGGATGCAAAGGAGAAAACCCGGTAGTGGAATTTTCCGCTTTAGTGGAATTTTCCAATTTTTCACTTCAGTCTCAGCCAGCCGGGGGCTTTAGGACCTGTCCCTGGAGCACTGAGGCCCAGCACTGTGTCAGGTCCCCACACTCAGGAGGCGTCTGGGAAGCTGTCATCCTGGCTTTGTCCATGGGGAAAGGGAGCTCACAGATGCCAGGTTACCATGGAGAGGCACAGCAAGCCGTGGGCACGGTGGGATCGTGCTGTGACTCTCCAGGATGCTGGGCTCTGCCTGGCGGCCACCCAGCACCAACCCCCTGGCTGTCATAGGTACGTGTGCCCTGCAGCCTCCTCCAGTCCCCACACTCCCTCCCAGGCCTCCCCTCCTGGGACCTTCAGCATCAGTGACCTCTCTGACTCTTCACAGTGTGAGACCTGCCCCTCAGGTTCTGGGGGTGAGTGAGGAGGGGAGCGGTGGCCTTGCCACCTGCAAAACCTGCCTAAGGGTGAAGGGCCAGCTCCACCCCAGGGCGGGGAGGCAGGAAAACAGATCCTGGCCTACAGCCCCTTTGTTCCCCACAAAGAACACGACCCCCTCCCCGTGGGAGCCCAAGGGATGGGACCATGACGAGCACCCTCAGTCCCCACCCTGTTGCTCAGGTGAAGCAGGCTTGGGGGCTGCTAACCCAGGTGCCCCCACCCTGGAGCTGGGCCCCAGCCATGTCCCTGCCACTGGCCAGAGCTGTGGCTGGAGAGGGCAGCAGGATCCAGGCCTAGTTCAGGTTCAGGGCTGTGTTTGCAGGAACTGGGGACCCAAACTGGCCCCCCACCCCGGGCTCAGATGGCTATTATTGCACTCGAGGCACAAGGAGCTGACCCAGCTCCAGTGTCCCCCAGGCACCTGGTTAACCGGACTGGATTGACCTTGAGCGAGGAGGTGGAGGCAAGAGGTGTGCTTGAGGCCAGGAGTTGAAGCTCAGCCTAGGAAACATAGGGAGACCCCATCTCTATAACAAATTAAAAAATCAGCCACGTATGGCGATGCACACCTGTAGTCCCAGCTACTTGGGAGGCTGAGGCAGGAGGATCACTGGAGCCCGGGAGATGGAGTTCGCAGTGAGCTGAGATTGCACCACTGCACTCCAGCCTGTGTGACAGAGAGAGATCCTGTCGAAAAGAAAAGAAAAGAAAAGAAAAGAAAAGAAAAGATCTTGTCAGACATGTAGTTTATCAACTCAGTAGGATACTGGGTAACTGTTAATGACAAGTAGGCCCATTGCTTGATGCCTAGATGATTGATAGATAATAAATACATAGATTGATTAATTGATAAATAGGTAGATGATAGACAGGTGGGCCTACCACAATTAAAGCTGTGTGTCACTGCTATTAGCAAGTAGACAGAGAGTTGGGACTGTTTAGGCTATTTAACAATTTAACAATTAAAATTTGTTTCCTTTTTCTGAAAAGTTCAATTCTCTGAGCAGTTCACAGAGGGTAGCTGGGGGAGCAAGAGAGCAGGCGTGGCCAGGATGAGCCAGGCTGAGCCGGGCAGGGAGGAAGAGGCTGGAAGCTGGTGGAGAGAAGCCCCTTGCTCTCGGCTCATAAGCCTCGACAGGCCCCTCTTCCTCTAGGAGGCATTTCCCTGTGGTGACCTCTGTCCCCCGGCCCTTTCTGCCCTGCCAGCACCAAGGACCCCAGGCAGCAGCCCTGCCCTGCTGGCACCTGGAATGCAGAGAGAGGGGCATGGGACGTGCCTGCCCTGCCCACCCGGGTTTTTCTGTGCCACCACGGGCCAGGCTGCCCCTGGGGCCTGGGTGTGCCAGGTGAGGGTGCCCGCAGCCCCTGAGCACCAAGCAGAGCATGGCTGGGGTCTGTCACCTGGGCACTGGCCTGGGAGCAGCCTCGGTGCCTGTGGAGCACACTGGGGGCAAGTGGCAGGGTGGAGGGCATCGCAGAGGACACGCAGGACCCATCTCTTCAGGATCTCTGAAACGCAGAAACACCGTCTCTGCTGGCACTCGGCCAGGGCTTCCACTGCCCGAAAGATCAGGTCAGCACCAGGAGACTTTCCCACGCAGGGAAGTTAAGTGCTGAGCTGAGCAAGGAGGATCACAATAGGGTCACGATCTCTGGACGCTGGGCTGGAGGAGCCTCAGGGAACAGGATTTCCCACATGGCCTTCCAGTGACCCAGCCTGGGCCTATGTCCCCAAGGCCCGTTAGTGGCAGGCCTGGCCTTCAGCCCTAGCTGGTCCCCGCATGACCTTGGTGCCACCTGGTGCTGGCCTCTGTGGTGAGGGCCACCTTGGAGCCCGCGTGTGGGGCTCTGAGGACTGTGTTGTGGGACCGACACCTGCCCAGGGGTCCCTGCCAGGCAGCACTCCGACTTCGCTGGCAGCAGCTCCAGGACAGGGTCTGAGGACACCCCAGGGTGAGGAGGCTGATACGACCAAGCCCAGCCCTAACCCCAGCCCCACCCTCCCTCGCCCCAAGACAGTTCGTGAGGTGAGGGGGCTTCTCACTGTCCTGTGTCACCTCAGTGTGGTGGAGTTGTGGAGATGACATCCCCGCATGTCGTAAGGCCACCAGAGCTTAAACATGCCTTCCTCTGCATTCTGCACCCTGGGCCGCCCATGATGGCGTGTGATGTGTGGTCTTCCACAGGTCTCCTGCACCCCGCGTATTTAAGACATGTCCCTACACAGACAAACGCACTGGCTTTCGGGCAGTCACGGAAACAGGATCACACAGTACTCTCTTTTCTCTTCCCATAGAAATACAAGGCCCCCGCTCCTTAGAGTTCATTAGCAGTACACTTTGCTACCGGTCTCATCAGCCCCATGTCATTCCAAAAGGGTTCGACATAACGAATGTGCAAATGAACACAGCAAGCTTAGCCAAGATGGAAACAGGCTTCCAGAACAAATGTCCAGAGGCCGGGGGCATGGCCACCTGCTACTGCTCCCCTCCCTGAGCAGGGTCTGGAGCCCCCTGCTCTTCGGTGCCCTCCACACTGAGGGTGGGACTAAAGGCACCACACCCACCTTTCCCCAGGACAGGCAAGTCCTGGCACCCCCCTATTCCCTCCCCATCTTCGAGTTCCTGAGCACGATCTGGCCCAGATAACTCCGAAGGGGATACATGAACTCAGAAGGGGACACATCTCAGGACCCACAGCCGACCTGTGCAGGTGAGGCCTAGGCCGGGACCCTGGGCTTGAGAGCTGCCTTGGCAGTGGGGGGCGCTGCCGCTCCAGCTTGCAAGCTCTGCCCCCTTATTCTAGGGAATGTTCCACTGCAGAGGTACTTGAGGCGGGGGTGGCCAAGCACCTGCGGAGGCCAGCGAGGGGTTGCCCTGTGGTCACCCACTTCTGACTGTCTGGGCAGGAGCCAAAGTCACCCACCTGGATGGAGGCATCTGTGTGACTGCAGAGGGGCCCTGCCCTCCAGGCCACTTCTGTCCAGTGGACATGAAGGTGCCTGTCCCCTGCTGTGTGAGCACTTTCTGAGATTGGTGAGTGCCGCTGCCCTGGCCAGGGCTGAGCCCAGAGCTGGCTTCTGCCTGGTCCTCCTTCCCACTGACCGCCTTAGCAGCATCTTCCCCCAGCCATGGGCCAGTGTGGGACTCAGAGAGCAGGGCTTCCACCTGGCCTGGGAGGGCAGCGGGGGGTGTCCAGATGAGGGCAGGCCAGGTGGGCTCTCGGGGCTTGAGAGCACATCATGCCCAGGAAAGCAAAGCCATTAAGAATCCATGGGACAAGGCCGGGCGCGGTGGCTCACGCCTGTAATCCTAGCACTCTGGGAGGCTGAGGCGGGCGGATTGTTTGAGCTCAGGAGTTCGAAACCAGCTTGAGCAAGAGCGAGATCCCGTCTCTACTAAAAATAGAAAGAAATTAATCGGACAACTAAAAATATGTATAGAAAAAAATTAGCCGCATGGTAGCACGTGCCTATAGTCCCAGCTACTCGGGAGGCTGAGGCAGGAGGATCGCTTGAGCCCAGGAGTTTGAGGTTGCTGTGAGCTAGGCTGATGCCACGGCACTCAGTCTAGCCCGGGCAACAGAGCAAGACTCTGTCTCAAAAAAAAAGAATCCATGGGACAAAAGATAGCTAGACCACCATTTGTTTTTTTATAGCTGAGTAGCACTCCATGGTATACATATAACACATTTTACTAATCCACTCATGTATTGGTGGGCACTTGGGTTGTTTCCACATCTTTGCGATCGTGAATTGTGCTGCTGTAAACATTTGAGGGCAAGTGTCCTTTTTTATAAAATGTATTTCTTTTCCTTTGGGGTGAAGGGTACACTTATAACTTTGACTCAAACTATACAAAAGCAAATTATGTAACCAAAACATGTGTACCCCCTACAATATTCTGAAATTAGAAAAAGAATCCACGTGTCTGCCTGTGTCTCATTTGAGACCAAACCCATCTCCCCGTCTTTAGGACCCCCCAAAAGAGGACATCCCCGAGCATGAGGTCAGTGTGGGCTGTTTGGCGCTCTGATTGTCACTGCCAGATGCCAGAGGGCCGCGGTCCTGGACAGCCTGGGCTTGAATCGGGGATTAAGATGGAAAAGCCCACTGCTTCACTTGACCAGCCTTAAAAAAAAAGATGGAAAAGAACAACTATAACCATGGGGCTGTCTCAGAAGAGAGAGAGAGAGACAGAGAGGGCGGGGGGACAGAGAGAGAGAGAGAGAGCAAGTGTGCAAGCGCGCACTGCACGCTTTGCTGTGGCGTCTGCCTGGATCCAGCGTGAGCAGGAGCAGTCACGGAGTCTGGGAGGGGAGAGATGAAAAGGCAACCCCAGAAAGGCCATCCCTGCCAGACCGTGGCTGCTCCACCCTCACAGAGCCACCTGGCCCTAGGGTCCCACCTTCTCCTCCCCCACACAGCTCCCTGGTCTGTCACCTCAGGGTGTCTCTCCCTGTGGCTTCTGAGTGCCTGTCCTGCCCCCCGGCTGCTTCTGCAGGGCCTCTGGCCTGGCTGACCCTCTGACTCCCCCGGCTACTCCTCCCGACCATGAGGTAGGGAGCCCCTCGGGCGGGGAGTGGGCCCCGTGCTGGCCGACACCCTGAGGCGGGGGCTCTGATGGCTGGGTGGCGACTGGGTGCTGGGTGGTTTGAAGACAGAGGGGACATATGTGAGAGGTGTGTGGGGGTCTGGCCACCATTCCTGGGCTGCTGTCCCTGAGTCCTCGGGGCCCCCAGCAGCAGCATGGCTCACTGCCCTCCTGCCGGTGGTCACCCCTGCAGCAATTTTTTTTTTTGAGACAGAGTCTCACTTTGTTGCCCGGGCTAGAGTGCCGTGGTGTCAGCCTAGCTCACAGCAACCTCACACTCCTGGGCTCAAGCAATCCTCAGCCTCCCAAGCCTCAGCCTCCCAAGTAGCTGGGACTATAGGCATGTGCCACCATGCCCGGCTAATTTTTTCTCTATGTATCTTTAGTTGTTCAACTAACTTCTTTCTATTTTTTTAGTAGAGACGGGGTCTCACTCTTGCTCAGCCTGGTCTTGAACTCATGAGCTCAAACGATCTGCCCACCTCAGCCTCCCAGAGTGCTAGGATTATAGGCATAAGCCACCGTGCCCGGTCACTCCTGCAGCCTCGAACCCACCTCAGGCCCACCCAGACCTACTGAATCAGCTACAGATTTGCCAGGAGGTGGGCAGAGAGGACAAGGGGGGCTTCCAGTCAGTGGGTGCCAAAACCATGCCAAAACCACGGGCCATCCCCATCCTGAGCTGAGCTTGGGCCTTGGCTCCCATGGGGGCCAGAGACGGCACCTTGTGAGGAGGTGGGGTCCAAGGCCACCTCTCCCAGGGTAGACCCTCCACACGCCTGCAAGGCGCAGGTGCAGTGCAGGGCGTCAGGCCCTGGAGGTCGGTTGTCCAGTATGTCTGGCTCACTCTAGTGGCCGCTGACCATCTCCTGGAGGATGCTCCTTGTGCGGCCATCTGCAGTGGGCAGGTGGCTGGCCGAAGTCTCTGGTTCCTCAGGAACATCTGACAGGGCAGACAGGGCAGCTGAACCTGGGCCGGGGATCTTGAATCCTTCTTCTCCGACATTTCCAGTGTTCAGAAAACATCCGGGTGAAAGTCCTCCTCCCGCATAGAAGGCCAAGTTCTGGGGAATCATGGTTGGGGAGCAGAAGGCCGGGGCCAAGTCCCCAGCTCAGGCTGCTGAGCCAGGACAACGGACCCCAATACAGAGCCACCGTCCCAGTTTAGTACAACTAAATGCAAAAGCAGTGTTCCGTCTGCTTTACTGAGAGAAATAGGCACAATCACAGAGCATATTCCAGAAAGTGTGCTAGGAGGGATGTCAGAAAAGCCAGCTCTGAGCCAGGGCGGAGCCTGGGTGACACTGGCACGTCCGTTAATGTCTCAGGACTTCACCCTCAGTAAAACCATCATTACTCTCATCCACCTACCACAGAGGGATTTTCTGAGGCTCAAATAATGTGTGTGTAAAACATGTGCTCTTTGATCTGTACAGTACATAGAAATGCTAGTGTGAGGAGGAAGCTCTATGGCTAGCAGGTGCTCTGGTGCAGGCTTCGGAAATTGGAAGAAAAGGTGAGCGGCAGCGGGCAGGTGAGACATGTTCTTTATTGTTGGGGGGACACAGCAGTGGCTAAAAGCATGGCTGAGAACATGGCGAACACTTATACATGGCTCTGAACAATAGTGGCAACATGCCATGGGAAAACATGATCACATGGGTTGACATAGGAGATATCACCTTGGTTACAGAGGCTGACTCACGCCTCCCCGGAAGGCTGGCTATCCAGGGGGCCGAGCCGGAAAAGACACTGCGGCAGTCATCTTAGTTTGGCCTAAGAAACCTGCTGCCTATACAAATGCAGTTTCCCTTACAGCTAGTTATCGGCATTATTTCCTCTCTAAAACCCTAAAAACCTCTGACACAAACCCAAGCCCATGTTTGGTCCTGAGGGCACTGCACAAGTCACTCCTGCATGATCTGCCATGACCCAGTGCTGCACCCCTCACTCAGCCTCCTTCCTCCCTCAGGCCACTCAGAGCAGGGGGGCCTTTGTCCCCAAGGCCTCTTCTGCCCCCAGGGACCAGCCTCCTGGTAGCCCTACCTGCTGGCTCCTACACCCGCCTGACTGGCCAAGCCTCCTACTTCCCCTGTCCTGCCAACTACTACTGGTCCTGAGAACATCACCAAGTACAGAAGGCACACGGCCAGTTCCTACTGCCCTGGGGTGAGTACCTGGGCCGCAGCTCCTGAGGCTGAGTTACAGGAAGGTTCTGCCAGCTCAGCGTGCTCTAGGCTCAGCTGGGGACAGGGGCTCTCAGCTGTGCAAACTGCTATGGCAATTGAGGAGCGCACAGGGCACAAGGGTGTCCTCTGCTTCTGGGGCTTTCCCACCACCTTCCTTAAGGCCTGGGAGGGACCTGCCCTCGCAGGGGCTAAGCCCCAAGCAACTGGCCATGAGCACCGAGTTTCATCTGAGTCACCTGCTTTATCTTTAAAATGGGTAGAGAGTGCGACGTTGTATTCCACAGCACAGCCGGGTTAGCTAAAATATAAAGATTTAAAATTACTTTAGCAATACGTACAAAGTTTGGGCCCCACGCCTTTCAGTAAAGTTGGCCACTGGGAAGATGAGTTGCGCGTATTCTGAGGCTTTGGGAAGCCCAGACCCAGGGCCACCGAACCCAGGGTCCGAATTCTCCACCTGGTAAGCCAGGAGTAAGTGACCGGTGAGGCGGTAGCTCCTGTGGCTGAGGCCGGGGTTTGCCAAGGACCAGCCCTGCAGGAGGGTGCAGGGAGCAGCCAGCTGCCCTGTGCCTTCCCCGCCCCAGCCCTGGGGCGTGGGCACCTTCAGGAACCAGCAAGTGGCCTCCGCTCCTCTGAACTTTGCTTCTCAGGCACCAAGTGTGCCTCCCAGTTCCCCTACCCTCTGGGCTACTATTAATACAACCCAGACCCACTGACCCAGAGCCTGGACAGCTGCCTTCCCTGTCCTCCAGGCCACTACTGTGGCCAGGAGAATGTGACCCAGGCCTCTGGGCCTTGTGATGCAGGTGAGTCTACGGCATTGCCCTAAGAAGTCCCTACTCATCTGTGAGCTTCCCATTTCTGCCCCTGGACCTGGGGTCACCCGCACTATCTCCTGGAGCAGTGACTGGGAGGGGTGGGCCTTCAACCTGGTGAGCTTGACCTTTGCCCCCCTCGGACCACTGCCCACCCCTCCCTGCTGTCTTCCAACCCAGGCTGGTTCTGCATGTCAGTGGCATGGACCGCCCGTCCCTTCAACCTGGATAACTACACCATCACCAATTGCCTGTGCCCAGCCATAGCCACTGGGAGGAAGTGCCCGGCTGGCTCCTACTGCCCCGAGGGCAGGCCAGAGCCCATGCCCTGCCCACCCAGCTCTTTCTGTGGCACCTCTGGTAAGGACCTATCGTGCCAGGGCCCACCCCGTGGCTGGTGAGTGAGTGTGGGCACATAACCACCATCTCCCTCTGTGAAATGAGAGTTGCTGTCTGACTTACCTCATGGGTGGTGTGCCTGGCACACTTCCTGGCAGGATTGTGCTGCATAAACCATCACTGTTACCACCGCTGTTGGGTGAGCATAGGCCAGCCACCAGAGAACAGCAAGGGAGGAAGGAGAGTGGCCAGGTCAGCAGTTCTCTCTGCAGAGGGAGGGGCTCCATGACACCTCGCTCATCCCCTTCCTCCTCCCCATGTCTGAGCACCCACACTTCCCAAGGGACACTGCTGATCACTGAGGACCCCAGCATGCACCAGACTCATGCTGCTCTGAGAGTCTTTCGACTCCCCTCAGGGGCTGTAGAGCTGTCTGAGGTCAAGACCCCAGCCTGAGTTAGCTCAACTTGTACTGTAATCAACCGCAGGCTCTCTGTGAATGACAGAAGTGCCCATGTCACAGGGTTGTGCAGGAGGAGATGGAACACTCAGCACAGGCTCAGCACAGGGACCAGCACAAGGATCAGGGCTCAGCACAGGCTCAGCACAGGGACCAGCGCAAGGATCAGGGCTCAGCACGGGCTCAGCCACTGGTGTGACTCTTGGTCCCAGCTAAGAACTCCAGTCACACCCCGAGTCCTCCAAGGACTGGTGCCCACAGGAGCCCAGTCTGTTCCCCAGGCCAAGCTCTCTCATCATGAGTCTACTCAACGCCCCACCCAGCCCCCCTCACCTCCAGGCCTCTCCACGCCCAGTGGGCCCTGCCAGGCTGGCTACTTCTGTGCAGAAGGTGCAGGGTCCCCATCTCCAGAGGACAGGATGACAGCAGCCCCTGCTCCCTGGGATCCTTCTGCCGTGAGTGTCTCCTTAGGCCCCATTCTCAGCCCGACTCACCCTCCTATCCCAGGGCTGCAGACAGACCTGTGTCCTCTGATTTGCACCTGGACCCCCGGCAGGTGGGGGAAGCCAGAGGGAGGAGAGGCGCCCACTGGCCGTCAGGCCCGAGGAAGAAGCCTTGCAGAGGGGCGTGGTTAAAGAACACTCTGGACATTTGCTGTGGTCTGAGTTGGTGTGGACAGATGACAGCCTGTGACAGCCTGGCCGCCCCTGGAGTCTCTTGAGCTCCCAGTGGTCTGAGCCCTGGTGATGCTTCTCCAGCTCCAGGTGAAGGGCCTGCAGAGGTCCAGGGAGGCAGCCGGTGGAGGCCTTGGGTAGCGCTGTGTCCTCCAGGGCTGTGAGTCTCTGAGGCTGGGTCTGCCGCCTCCCTGGACCTGTGGCCTCCCTGTGTCCTCAGCTGCAGGGTCTCGCACCTTCTCCAGCCTCCCTGAGCAGACAGTGCCATCCGTACACCAGGCTCCCACGCAGGGTGTGGGAAAGGGGGTGAGGCAGGGGTGAGAGCCCAGGGGGCAGCTGTCTGGGTGCTGGGCTCCACAGTGCAGCAGCAGAGGGCCCTTGTGGCAGGAGATGCTGCAAGGACCACGTATCTCCGGAGGGGTCTCCGGTGTTCCTCAGCATCCCTCACTCTTGGCCAGGCTATTACTGTGACTCCAGTGCCAGGCCCATCCAGGACTTCAGCCCGCATGCTTGTCCCCAAGGGTATCACTGCTAAGGCCACACACTACAGCTGTCCAGTGGGTACATATGGCCTTCAGAAGGGGCTGGCAAGTGTCACTGAATGCCAGCTGTGCCCTCCTGGGAAATTCTGTGCACTGGCTGGACTCACCAAGTGGGAGGAAACGCTTCGGGGAGAAGCTCCACAACCTGGAAACATTTGAAACACGGCCTGAGCAGCGCGGACGTGCTGGGCTACAAGGAGGTCTACATCTTCACGCTTTCCAAAGACCCTTTCCATCCCTCACTCTCAGAGTGACTGTCGAAAGCACAATGTCCCTAGCCCCCACTCCAGGAGTCAGGAGATGTGGGGCCGGCCTTGGTGCCTGGTTCTAGAAAGCTCTCCAGATGCTTCTGACATCACCCAGCACTAGGTGCCCTCATTGCTGCACCCCTGCCTGGAAGCAGAACCTCACCCAGCCCCCCACCCGCTGCAGAGGCTATGCAGCACCCAGCTCTTCCCGGCGCCGTGCCGTCTGGCTCTGGGTCAGGGATGCCTGCAGCCTGCGGCTGTGGTGCAGTAAAGCATGGGCCGCCTGTGCCTCAGGCTGCAGCCTCCAGTGAGGAGCACAGGCGAGAGCTGACCAGACATCCTCCCTCCAACCCTCACCTAGACCGTGCAGCGGGGCACTGGCGCGAGGGTGGAGCCACCAGCAAGGACTCCGTGCCGGGACCCAACAGGGCACAGGGCCTCCTCTGCCTGCCTGGGCACTCCTGCCTCGAGGGTACCCCACCACCCTGCAGGACACTTGTTTCCCTCCCAGCCCTCTGCTGATCCCACGACTATGAGCCCTTCCCCTGGCACAGGCCACAGTGGCCCTATGTGGGACTCTAGGCCCGGGCTGAGCTGCGCAATCGAGAAGGAACCCTTGTCCCCAGATGCCTCCCCACTCTGCCTGCCAACCCCACCCTGCCCATCCCCAAAAACCTTCCCCACATCTGACCTTGGGGAACCTTTACTTGAGTAACTGAGCTCTCAACGCTGCCTGCCCTCCTTTGCCACTCTCGCTTCGGCTGCTTTCCACCAAGGAGGCCTTTTCAGGCCCGGTCCTGCCTAGGACAAGAGGCGTGCAGCCTTTATTTTCCTGGCAACCAACCCCAACAGGACTGGGCAAAAGTTGCTGCCATTGGCTGGCTCCGCTTTCATCCAGTCAGCAAAGTTGACCCGAGGACTCTAGAAGTGAACCAGTCCCTTTGTCTGGACACTGAGTCTGCTGTGGACAGAGACCCAGAAGAGCCCTGGACTGCCTGGCCTCTTCCCCCACCTCTCTGCCCTCTGCAGGAGCGCTGGTTCCAGCCCGAAGCCCTGGCAACTGGACTGAGGAAGGGAGCACGGCCCCAGAAGGATGCCGAGATGGTTCTGGAAGACAGCTCTGCTCTGGGGCTGCCCCAGGTGGGCAAAGACTGTGTTATCTCCATGGGGATGCATCCAGAGTGAGGCGTTGGCTCCATTCCAGGGCCCGGCCTGGCCATAGAACAAGGGGAGGAAATCCCTGCTGGTCAGAGGGGAGCCCGCCCCACTGTCCTGGGGCCCTGGGGCCACATACAGACATGCAGAGGTAAGGCCATGCCAGGCATCAGACTGCTCTGCAGTTGAGGTCACTGAAAGGACACGAGTGTCCAGACTTGTGGCAGCATACCACACTCTGCCACCCCCTTCCACCCCCTCACCCCCACAGGAGCAGATCCTGACGGGGAGGGTTCAGCAGGGAGCAGGCTAGCAAGGGTTCCAGCCCTCCGGCCTGACCTGGGGGTCCCCAGGCCCCACTCAAAGGCTACCTGCTACCCGTGAGCTGCCTGCTTTTTAAGACCTCTCCTCTGCTGAGGCCCTTCTGCTTGGCCCACATTTTTCCAGGATTTCCTGCACTGGGGGACTGTCGCTGCCATCCCCATGAAGGGACATTCTGGGAGATTCTGCTCCCTTGGCACTTCTATTCTTAAGAGAATGGCAGACCCACTCCATTTCCTCCTTCTCTGCTGTCAGCTCTGGCGGGTACTTTTCCTGCTCCCAGCTGCCTCCAGGCACATGGGCAGCGGACCCCCAGAAGCCCCGACTCTGCCCACGGCCCCCAGCAGTGCGGACCTGGGGGCAGCCAAGCGTAGCGGTCGTTGGGGTGGCGGCAGTGCAGGCGTAGGACCCTCTGCACAGCTCCGACCCCTGTGGCCACTGAGCATTCAGTGCTGGCAGCCACTGTGCTCCCAGCATGACAGAGGAGAAGCAGGTGCGGCCAGCAGTGTCAGCCAAGCCCTCAGGCCGGGCGGGTGGCACTCTTGGCTTCCTGGAGGCATCCCAGGGAGAGCCCAGGCAGCCTGCACAGGTGCTGGAGCTGCAGGGGCCACCCATCTCCGCCTGCTCCTGCAAGAGTTTTCAACGGCGTCTGCCCTCGGGCCTGCATGTGTGCGCAGGCACTTGCGCTCAACAGCTTTCGTGATCTTGCCTGGTCTGAGGTCGGGAGCCGTGAGTTTCCTGGTTGGAGGTTGTTGACAGATGGGGTTGGCTTTCTGCTATTGGGCTCAGAGTTGGTGAAAACTGAGTACTGAGGAGGTGGTGAAAAGCCAAGGGAGCTGAGGTGTCTCTCAAGCTGGCACGATGGCCTCTGCATGAAGAAGATTTCAATGAAATTAGTGCAGTCATTTTCTCCTTTTTCTCCTTTATTTTTTAAATTAAACAGTAAAAATAATTATTTCAGGGTGCAAGTCTGTGAGTTTTAAGACAGGTAGAGACTGTGTAAGCATCACCACAGTTAGGATGTAGAGAAGTCCCATCCTCCCCAGAAACCTCCCCGTCCTATCCCCTTATTTTCACACCTCCCCACCCCAACCTCTTCAGCCACCCTCTACCATTCGGAGTAGCCACACCCATCACCTGGCGATGAGGACAGGGGACAGCGGTCCTGAGTGTGAGAGCCCCACAGAGGGGGTGTTTGGGGTGGGCTCTGGACTGGTTCATTCGTTATCTTGGAGGAGGCCTTTGCTGGAAATGGGCCAGCCCTGGGAGGGGCAACCTCTCCAGAGTCAGCAAGACCCCAGCTGTCGAAACACCAGGAAATACCGAAAATAAGAAACATAATTAATACAAAGTGTGTATCACATTTGGTTTATCCATTCATCCCTCAGTGGGCTCTTGGGCTCCTTCTGCCTTTGGGCTGTGGCGAATAATGCTGCTGTCAGTGCTGACACACACGTGTCTGTCTGAGTCCTAAGCAGCCTAGATGTTTTTAAAGTGCAGTTAAGACCCATTGTTTTTTTTTTTTTTTTTGCAGAATTGAGAAAGGAGTTAGCACCAAAATCAACGGTTGAAATGCAAAACAGTCTCAACTCAATGAATATCTTTAGCGCTAAGTTCTCACCCCTGCCCGTATTAGCCCACATTACTGGCCAAAAGAACCATAAACCCTGTTTCTAGATTGCGGGCCACCACCCAGCCCTCTTCTTTTTCCTGCAATGGAAAATGACCCGAGTCCCATGGCGTAATCTGATTAGGGACAGGCAGTGACCTGTGTGCAGGTGCCTTCAGAGCCCTTTGCCAACACATAGAACTATTCACAAGCCCAAAATATTGGGGAACTGTGGCCTCAGAGTCCAGGCACCCATGTTCCTCTGTGGCCGAGCCCCTGCGCGGCTGCACTCAAACACCAGCGCATGGATCCTCCGTCTCCAGGGCGAAGGCCAGCACCCCACTTGCCCTTCTGGGCCTGGTGGAGCCAGCGATGGACACTACATCATCAGAAGTCAGAGCAATAAAGACATAAATAACCACGAGGTCTTCCAAGGAAAGAAAATGTTCACTACCAGAACCACGAATGGCCAGTTTTTCAGACTTTTCATTTCATCTTCCTCAGCTTATTTCAAAAAAGAGCCAACATGCATAGCAATGCATGTGATAACCATCTTCTAGAATTGCAGATGAAAGCCACATCTGACTCGGAGTCGGGGCTTTCACACACACACACACACACACGTGCACGCACATACACATGTGCACACGCACACAGCTCAAACTGTGCAGGGCAGAGGTGAGCAGGAAGCCTTTCCTCCTCCCAGCTCAGACTGCTAACCATGACTCCTGGGAACTTCTCCAGCGGCTCAGATAAAATGGGAGAAAGGATGTGGGTGCCACTTTGGAGATGAGAGAGGAAACCTGGAAGGAAAGTAAGTGCCTGGGCAGAGTCCTCGAGCCCACGGGAGAAGCTCCCGGGGAGGGCGACGCGCGAGCACCTGCTCTCCCGCGTGGCCTCAGTGGGCTCGCGTCCAAGGAGTCGCTCAGGTTTCCCTTTCTCTCCGGCTGTCCACAGCCCTTCCTTAGACTTGAAACGCACTGGGTTTGGGGTTTTCCCCCTTTTCCCAGTGCTCGCCACCAAGACCAGCACAAGAGAAAGCCAAGCCTGATACTCTGAGACACTGCACTAGTTTGAGGAACATGGGTCTTGGTAGAGTTCTCATTCATATTTTCAGCTGCTTGGTTTCAATCGCCATCATACTTGACACCACGGAGCAAAACAGAAACGCTCTTCGCTCCTTCACTCGCAAGTGTTCGTGGAGTGTCTGCTGCAGGTTGGGCACTGTCCCAGGTCCTGGGGATTCGTCAGCGAGCAAGACAGAAAAGGAGTCTGCTCTCACGGAGCTTCCGGGCTGGGAAACAGGAGCACAGTCCTACGATGGGATTTCAGGGAGAATGATAACACGGGAGGTGCACACGCGTGCGGGGAGGCAGGACCCCCGTGTGGCCTGCGGGGCGGTGCTGCACGCTCCCGGCAGGCAGAACCCCAAAAGGAGGCCACAACAGGGGGCTGTCTGACAGAGCCCTGCTGGGTGAGCCTCTGGGGCACAGGGCAGGGTGAGAAGAGTGGAGAATGTCCTGGAAGGGTAACCGTAAGATCCCCAGCACTGCCCATGACAAAGTCTCGGAGTGAGGGAGGCATCCTCTGAGCATGGAGCCACCGGACGTTGGGGCCTGCCTGAGGCTGCAGAGGGAGCTGGGGCAGGGAGCTGGCCCGGGGGCTTCTTTATCTGTCACCAGCCCCATCCTGGCTGCTCACAACGACCCATGTGCACACTCTGCTGTACACTGGGCACGATCGGAAGGATAAGCTGGGAAGAGCAGGATCTGCCCACAACCCGGAGATCAACTTAAAAGACAAAAGGGACAGACTAAAGTGAGAACAGGGCCAAACTTGCTCTCCCACTCCATGCAAACTCAACTTGGTTCTACTGCAAGGAGAAGGATGTTGAAATAGTTTGCAGACATAAAGGAGTGTGCATTCATAAAAGGTCTGTACCTTTAAAAACAAAGCAACATTTTAAATAAATAGTAGAGGTTTTTTTTTTTTCTCTCATGCAAAGTTCAAGTTGAGAAAGACCTTTTGGGATGGAACAATTCTGTAAGTGTGGGATTAGCTGTACTTACAAATAAGTAAATGACAATGAGTGCAGCAAACCTAGTATTAATATATTGAGCAGCTACCCCACCCCCATCTTTAAGACTCAGTTGGAACCCAGCTTTTCGGTTTATTTAAACCTTCCTTGATTTTCTTTCACCCCCACTGCCCACGTGTATCTCCTGCTACCTCTGGTCTGTGAGTCCTGGGCCCACACTGCTCGGGCCCTACAGTGTTGCCACCTTCCATCCCCGGCTTCTGTTCCAATGTCTGGCTTCCCACGGGGTGTCATCCCCTGCACCTGAGGCCCCAGCCTGGAGCAAGGAGTATGTCACAGCTCAGTCAGCATTTGCCGAGCGAGCGGATGAATGGCAGCCCTCGTCAGTCCTCTCTGAGTTACTGCTCACAGGCTGTGGGCACCATTATCATTTCCACTTTTACAGGTGAGTAAACTGTGGCCCAGGGAGGTCATGTCACTTCCCCAGGGCCAAACATCTGGTTAGTGACAAAAATAGGATTTAAACCTCAATCTGACCAAATCCAGTGTCTATGCCCTTGGTTCAGACAACCTCCTGTATCTTTGACAAAAACCTGGTCTGACCCAGAAGGTCCAGAAAGAGCTGGGGTGCCAGTTGCTCTCATCATTTAGTGCTAATAATGTCTCTCTCTTCTTTTAGAGCTGGCCAAGGGCAATAGAGTGCAAAAGTTTTTACTTGATTGGTAAACAATGAGACCCAAGTTTTATTCCATCTCTGCCACTTACGCCTTCTTGTCTTAGAGCAAGCAAGTCATTTCATTTCTTGGGTATTCCTTTTCCTTCACTCAGTCACTCAACAAACCTTTGCCAACTGTCCATGATGTGTCAGGTAATACATTAGGTGTTGGAGATGCAGAGATGAAACTCCATGGCTACCTGTCTTCAAGGAGCTCACTAGCTAGCTAGGAGGTAGGCATGCAAACCAGCAATTACGACCGAGGTTTGTGCAAAATCTATGCAAAGTTTCAGGGAACACCGGAAAGAGGACATGAATCTGCAGGGGCGCAGGGATGGGGAAGGAAGGGTTTGTGAGGAGGGAGCCCTTGGGCTATCTAGCAAAGTATCCCACGGATGGCCTGGAAGTTCCCTTCCAGCTGGCAGCATAGGAACTCTGCATGCCATGTGACATAAATGGAGGACTCAGGCAGGGAGACTTCTCCCTGAGCCTTTTGTGCTCTGGGGGTTGCCACAGCCGGTGGTCATCAGAGGGGCTTTGAAGTCAGCCCAGGTGGCTGCTTCTCCCCTATGTGACCCTCCCTACACTTTATAGCTTCTCTGCCTATGAAATCCAACATCAGGAGCAAGCTCCTCCAGTGCAACCAGGAGTAAGGTGGAGAACCAGCTCCTGAAACAGGCAGAGACCAGCAGTGACATCCTGCAGTGGCATGGTCTGATAAGGTCACAGCCCCTGGCCTGGCCATTCTGGATTCTGGCCGCAGCACACTGGCCCCGGGCATCCAGTGTGATTCACTCAGACGCAGACCCACTGAGAGCCAGGGGATGAATGGGGACACGAGACCACAGCAGGAGAGCTTTTGCAGTTGTGGGAGCTGATGGAAGAATCTGTGCAAGGCTTTGCCCCCGCCTCTGGTGTAGGCCTGAAGTCCTATAGGCCAAGCAGCCAGATGTGAGGTAGGAGAAAACAAGCCCAAGAGAACCTGAAAAGGCCAACAGGAGCAGCACACGAGGAGAGACAGAAACCTGTATTCAGTTCTCGTCACCTCCAACCTCGACAGTGTGGGGTCGGGGAAGGCAGGGGTTCATGCGAGGAGCTGGTGACCTGTACCATGAACTTGCGCAGGCACCTGGGCCAGGACTCAGAGAGCCAACGGAGATCTGGGGGACCTGGCAGGGAGGTGGCAATGCGCTCCTGGCACCCACACCAGCCTCAAGTGCAAAGGCTCAGGCTTCACAGCTGCCACCCAAATCCTGTGTGTGGCAGACACACCAGAGAACCCTCAGTAATTCTCCCCTCCTGGAGTCCACACCTTTTGTTGTGGTTTTATCAATTGCAGCAGGTAATTTAGTTTTAGGATATCCCCTTGGCCAAGGGGGCGTCCATTCATTCGGGCCGGTGGCAGCGGGGAGCCTTAAGATTTTATTTTAGTTCACAGTAGGCAGCATACAAATATGCTGATCACAGCATATAGTCAGGCCTACAATTAAGCAAATGTGGAGCCTATCAATGTCTCAATTTCAAATTCCCTGTTGCACATGAAGATTCGTAATAGTCATTGAAGGTATCAGAAATCTAATAGGTGGGTTCTAACATCAAGTAAGTCAGCTTCTAAATACATACTCCAGTCATTCTGTACCACGTGATATTTTGCATGTTTTTCTTCCTATTGTTTTTCAGTGAAAACATGGTGGTCCTCTGCTGTCTATGAATGTTTGTTTGCTCGGATGTGCCTGGAGTTCAATATGGTGGACGCTCATCAGCCCTCTGATTCCGAGCAGGCTTGTGCAGTCTGTAGCGAAAATCCTTGGAATTACATTTTCAAAAAATTATGACAACAAATTATCAGAATTTCTGATTAATCTATTGCAACATAACAGATATTGGGTTCTTTGGGCAAGTTCTGAAAGTCCCCATCTAGACGGCTGGTCGTGTTCCCGGGTGTCGGCCCTGGGTCCCCTTGTCTCTCAGGCTCTAGAGCAGGGAGGTAGCAGAGCAGCTTGCTAAACCTGGACTCAAATAAAAGTCCCGCATCTTTGGACCGAGAGACGCAAGGCAGTGAGATCAGGGCGTGGCGAGGCCGCCCTACCGGCCAGGGGCGATGCTACGTAACCGCAAGGGGTCTGGAACCCAGGCCTACACGCTGCGGTGGGCTAGAGCAGCCACCGCTCTCAGCAGCGCCGGGCACCGGCAATGTAGTGCGTAATGCCGGGAAATGTAGTGCGTGCAGCCGCGCCCACTCCCTCCCGCCGCTCGCTGGGCGCCGCAGGCGACTACAAGTCCCATCAGGCCCCGCGAGGCCTTGCTGGCTGGGCTGTTGCAGGGAAGGGACGGAGTGGGGAGAACGTGTCGGAAGGCGGCTGGTGCGGCTCAACGGGCGGCGGGGTTCTCGGCAGGCAGGACCGGGTCGCCAGCACTGGCGGCTGCAGCTTTCCCGAGCACCAGCTGCCGGAGCTAACCTCGCCCGCTTTCCACGTGGGCGCCTTTGGGGAGCTGTGGCGCGGCCGGCTGCGCGGGCCGGGGACTTGTCGCTGAGGGAGCCGCGGGCACCCGCGCTGCCCCAGCGTGAAGAGGTCGCGGACTCGGACCGGGAGGATGCCGCCGTGGCCCGGGATCTCGGCTGCAGTCTGCAGGCGGCGGCCGAGCTGAGGACGGTATGCGGGTGAGTGCGGGGCTGAGGGGCTTTTGCAGTTTGGGGCCACCCGAGGTGCCGTCTTGCTCCTGATGTCCTCTGGGATTCCTCCCTGGAGGGGCCCGGGGTAGTAGGATCGCGCTTTCGAAGCTTTCAACCGGCTAGAGCCTTCCTGGGACACCGGGAGGAGTCCCAGGACCCGGATGCACAGTTTCTTCGAGTTGCAGTAAAGGAACAAGACAGCTTCATCAAAGGCAGGTTTTTCTATTCACTAATTTTACAAGTGCGTGTTAATAAAGACAAGCAATGGAATCTGGCAGACAGGAACTTAACCAACGTAAACATCACCAGTAATATGACATATTAACATCATGAACCTCTTGATTTGTACTGAGAAGGACATGAGTTTTCTGGTGGTCTTGCCAAAAATGCAAAGTTTATTCCAATCATGAGGAAACAGGAACCAAACCCAAACTGAAGGACATTGTACAAAATACCTGATTAGTGATCCCTGAACGTGTCAAGATTGTGAAAGACAGGGAGACAACGAGGGACTATTAACAGACTTGAGTGGACTAAGGAAATATAACCGATGTCATGTGGGGTACTGGGTAGGAATCTGAAACAGAAAAAAAAGGCATTCAGTTAAAAATTGTGTGAAATTTTAAGAACATCTGTAGCTAATAATATTGTGTAAGTGTTAATTTCCTGTTCTTGATCCCTTTTCTGTGATCATGTAAGGTGTTATGTTAACTTAGGGGAAGCTGAATAAGAGATGTGAAGGAACTCTTTGTACTAGTTTTGCCACTTTAAGTTTCAAATTAGTTCAGAATAAAAAATTAAATATTAAAGAAGCCCAATAAAGAATGCCGAACTTTGATTTTTCTTGTATTTACAACAGGGTTAGAAAGAAGTTCTTGGAACATCGGGAAGAAACCGTTATGATAGATTGAGTCTGCAGACAAGAAACATTTGCTTATGAGATGGTAAGATTCTCATCTTTTTCACCCTTTTCTCATGAAACACTACACTGTCACTGGCCAAGTGTTAGTGTAGACCGTGTGGTAGTTTGATGTTGGATATGCTTAGTTGGAAACAAGCTAGAGAACTTCCCCTGGGACTGGGAACTAGTGAGGAAAAAGGACACACAGAGCTCAAGTGACTGCGTATTTGCCTCTTTCAGATCGCTGCCTTTATTTATGCTCTGAGTTTGGTCTTGCTCTCAGTATTAGGCTAAATTTATGCCTTATCTTCACCCTATTTTTGGTGTTTTTGTTCTGCTCCTGATTTTGGTTTAACCACATTCTTAATCCTAATCCATTATCTCTTGTGTAAAACCCTAAGAGAAATTTAAGATGATGAGTATTGAGGAATTATGAGTTAGAACATGATGGGTTCATAACTTTTTTTTTTTTTGAGACAGTCTCACTCTGTTGCCCGGGCTAGAGTGCCGTGGCGTCAGCCTAGCTCACAGCAACCTCAAACTCCTGGGCTCAAGCGATCCTCCTGCCTCAGCCTCCCGAGTAGCTGGGACTATAGGCACGTGCTACCATGCCCGGCTAATTTTTTCTGTATATTTTTAGTTGTCCGATTAATTTCTTTCTATTTTTAGTAGAGACGGGGTCTTGCTCTTGCTCAGGCTGGTTTCGAACTCCTGAGCTCAAACAATCCGCCCCCCTCGGCCTCCCAGAGTGCTAGGATTACTGGCGTGAGCCACCACGCCCGGCCGGGTTCATAACTTTCTATGTGCCAGACACTGTACTGGGCACTGAATAATGCATAATGGCATCTATCATCTCTCCCACTGATTTTATTTTTATTGTGGTAAAATTTATGTAACATAAAATTTACCATTTTAACTCTTTTTAAGTGTTTAAGTGGCATTAAGTACATTCACAATGCTGTGTAACCATCACCACTATTTGCAGAACTTTTTAATCTTCCTAGACAGAAATTCTCTACCCATTAAGCAGTAACTCACCAGTGCCCCCTCCTGCAGTCTCTAACCTCTATTCTACTTTCTGTCTCTGTGAATTCACCTATTCTAGATACCTCATGTAAGTGGAATCATACGATGTTTGTCCTTTTGTCTGTGGCTTCTTTTACTTAGCATAATGTTTTATAAGTTCATCCATGTTATAGCATTAGAACTTCATGCCTTTTTATGGTTCAGTAGTAGTCTATCGTATCGGATATAGCACATTTTGTTTATTAATTCATCTGTTGATGGACATTTGGGTAGTTTCCACCTTTTGGCTGTCATGAATAATGCTGCCGTTAAAATTGGTGTGCAAGTATCTGAGTCTTCGTTTTCAGTTCTTTGGGGTATATACCTACGAGTGGAATTGCTGGGTCATATGGTTAATTCTATGTTTAAAATTTTGAAGGACCACCAAACTGTTTTCCATAGCATCTTTCCCCTCAGCAATGAAGGTTCTAATTTCTGCATATCCTTGTCAACACTGATTTTCTGTTTTTTTTTTTTGTAATGGCCATCTTAGTGGGTGTGAAGTGATAGCTCATTGTGGTTTTGATTTGCATTTCCCTAATAACTGATCATGCTGAATATCTTTTCATTTGATTTTTGGCCATTTGTATATTTTCTTTGAAAAAGTTCTACTTAAGTTTTTTTGCTCATTTTTAAATTGGGTTGTTTGTCTCATTGTACTAGTTCTTTGTATATTCTGGATCCCAGACCCTTACCATACATATAATTTGAAAATATTTTCTCTTATTCTGTGGGTTGTCTTTTTACTTTCTTGATAATGTTCTTTGATGAACAAAAGTTTTTAAATTTGATGAAGGTGAATTTGTCTGTTTTTTCTTTGGTCATCTGTGTTTTGGTGTCATACTTAAGAAAATGCCAAATCAAGTGTCATGAAGATTTTTCCCCTATGCTTTCTTCTAAGAGTTTATATTAAGCACATAGGTTTAGGTCTTTGATCCATTTTCAGTTAATTTTTATATATGAGGCAATGGTTTGACTTCATTCTTTTTCATATAGATTTCTATTTTTCCCAGACCATCTTTTCCCTATCGAATGGTCTTAGCATGTTTGTCCAAAGTCAACTGACCATGTAAGTTCCTCTGTTCTGTTCCATTGGTCTATATATCCTTATCCTAGAACTGTACTGTTTTGATTGCTGTGGCTTTGTAGTAAATTTATAATCAGGAAATCTGAGTCTTCCAACTTTATTCTTCTTTTTCGAGATTGTTTGGCTATTCGGAGTCTGTCAAAATTCTGTATAAATTTTAGGATAGGTTTTTCTATTTCTGGAAAAAACATCATTGGGATTTTGATGGGAATTGTATTGATTACTTTGGGGGGTACTGCCATCTTAACAATTTTAAATCTTCCAATTCATGAACAAGAGATGTCTTTCCATTTATTTAGGTCTTTAGTTTTTTTCAGCAATATTTTCCCCCACCCCCTGCAACTGTAGTTTTTATTTTTTATTTCCTTAAATTTTAGTTTTTTAATTGTAGAGACAGGGTCTCACTATGTTGCCTAAACTGGTCTTGAACTCCTGAGCTTAAGCAATACTCCTGCCTCAGCCTCCCTAGTACTAGCTCGGACACTACACTGCAGGCCTGACCACTGTGCCCAGCTTGTTTTGTAGTTTTTAAGTGTACAAGCCTTTCACCTCCTTGATTAAATTTATCCCTAAGTATTTGATTATTTTCGATGTTGTAAATGGAATTGTTTTCTTAATTTCTTTTTCAGATCGTTCATTGCTGGTGTATAGAAATACAATTCATTTTTGTGTGTTGATTTTGTATTCTGCCCCTTTGCTTCATTTATTAGCTCTAATTGGTGTTTTGTGTGTGTGTGTTTGACACGTACAAGAGCATGTCATCTGCAAACAAAGATAACTTAATTTCTTCCTTTCCAATTTGGTTGCCCTTCCTCTCTCCCTCTTTCCCTCCCTTTCTCCCTTCCTTCTTTTTGTCCTTTCTTCCTCCCTCTTCTCCTCTCTCTCCTCTCTCCCTCCCTTATTTCCTTTCTTCCTGCTGTATCTAGAACTTCCAGTACTATGTTGTATAAGAGTGGCAAAAGTACACATCCATATCTTATTGCTGATAATAAGGGAAAAGTTTTCAGTCTTTCCCTGTTGAGTATGATGTCAGCTGTGGGTTTTTCATTGTGGCCTTTATCATGTTGAGGAAGTTCCCTTCTGTTGGTAGTTTATTTAGTGTTTTTATGACAAAAGGGTGTTAGATTTTGCAGATAATTTTCTGCATCAATTGAGATAGGATCTGTTTTTTTCCCATCATTCTATTAGTATAGTGTATTGCATACATTGATTGATTTGCTATTTTTTTTTAAAGAGACAGTGTCTTGTTCTGTTGCCCAGGCTGGAGTATAGTGGTATGGTCTTAGTTCACTGCAACCTTGAACTCCTGGGCTTAAGTGATCCTCCTGCCTCTGCCTCCTGAGTAGGAGTAGCTGGAGTAGGGACTACAGGCACATGCCATCTGGCTAATTTTGTTTATTTGTTTGTTAGTTTTTATAAACAGGGTCTCATTAGGTTGTCCAGGCCGGTCTCAGACTCCTGGTCTCAAGTGATCCTCCTGCTTTGGCCCCCAAAATACAGGGATTACAGATCTGAGCCAGCATGTCCAGCCTGATTTGCTAATGTTAAATTACCCATGCATTCCAGGGACAAATCCCACTTGGTTGTGGTGTATAATCCTTTCAGTATGGTGCTGAATTTGGTTTCCTAGTATTTTGTTGAGGATTATTGCATTCCTATTGATGAGGGATATTGGCCTGTAGTTTTCTTTTCTTGTGGTGTCTTTTTTCTGGCTGTGGTATCAGGATAATGCTGGCCTTATAGAATGAGTTAGGAAGTGTTCACTCCTTTTCAGATTTTAGGAAGAGTTTGAAAAACGTTGATGTCAATTCCTCTTTAAGTGTTCAGTGGAATTCACCAGTGAAGTCATCTCTTTGTTGGAAGGTTTTTTATTACTGATTCAATCTCCTTACTTGTTATAGGTCTGATTAGTTTTTTTTTTTATTTCTTCTTGAGTCAGTTTTGATAGTTTGTGTGTTTCCAGGAATTTATCCTTTTTATCTAGCTTACCCAGTTTGTTGGCATACAGTAGTTCATAGTTTTCTCTTATAATTCCTTTTTTTTTTTTTTGGAGAGAGTCTCGTTCTGTTGCCTGAGTAGAGTGCATTGTGTCATTGTAGCTCACTGTAACCTCCAGCTCCTGGGCTCAAGTGATCCTCTTCCCTCAGCCTCCTGAGTACCTGGGGCTACAGGCACATGCCACCATACCTGGTTAATTTTTTTTTTCTATTTTTAGTGGACACAGGGTCTTGCCCTTGCTCAGGCTGGTCTCTAGCTCCTGAGCTCAAGGAATCTGCCTGCTTGGGCCTCCCAGAGTGCTAAGATTAGAGGTGTGAGTCACCATACCTGGCTTTTGTAATTCTTTTTATTTTTGTAAAGCCAGTAGTAATGGCTCCACTTTTATTTCTGATTTTTTGGTAATTTGAGCCTTCTTTCTTTTTTCTTAATCAATGCAGCAAAAGTTTGTCACATTTGATGATGGTTTCAAAGAACCAACTTATGTTCTCATTGATTTATTGATAGTGTTTTTCTATTCTGTTTTATTTATCTCCACTCTAATTTTTATTATTTCATTTTTTCTGCTAGCATTACATTTGGTTTATTGTTCTTTTTAGTTTCTAAATGAGATTTAGTTCCTGAGTGAGATTGTTCTTTTTTAATGCAGGTGTGTACAGCTATAAATTTCCTTATAGTTGCTTTTTCCGTGTCTCCTAAAGTTCATATGTTGTGTTTTCATTTTCATTTGTCTCGAAGTATTTTCTGATTTAACTGTGTTTTTTTTTTCTTTGACCCATTGGTGGTTTTTTTTTTTTTTTTGTGAATATAATTTTTTTTTTTTAATTTCAGCATATTATGGGGGTACAGATGTTCAGGTTACATATGTTGCCCTTGCCCCGCTCCGCCCCAAGTCCAAGTTTCAAGCATGTCCGTACCTCGGATGGTGCGCATTGCACTCTTTGTATATGCATATACCCGTCCCCTCCTCCCCCTCCCGCCTGCCTGACATCCAATAGATGTTATTCGTATATGTGCACTTATGTGTTGATCAGTTAATACCAATTTGATGGTGAGTACATGTGGTGCTTGTCTTTCCATTCTTGGGATACCTCACTTAGTAGAATGCATTCCAGCTCTATCCAGGAGAATACCGTTGGTGGTTTTAAGTGTGTGTTTGAGTTCCTCATATTTGGGAATTTTCCAATTTTCCTTCTGTTATTGATTTCTAGTATTATTCGCTTGTGATTAGAAAAGATATGTTTTATGATTTTGGTTTTTGAAAATTTAAGATTTGGTGGTCTGTCCTGGAGAATTGTCCATATGCACTTGAGAAGAGAAGAATCTGAATTCAGCTGTTGCTGGATGGAGGGTTCTGTATATGTCTGTTAGGTCTAATTGTTTTATACTGCTGTTCAAGTGTTCTGTTTCCTTGTTAATCTGCTGTCTGGTTGTTCCACCCACCATTGAAAGTGGGATATTAAAGTCTCCAACTATTATTGTAGAACCGTCTGTTTCTTTCTTCAATTCTGTTTTTGCTTCATACATTTTAGGGTTTTGTTGTTGGCTGCATGTAAGTTTTGTAATGTATATCCGTATACATCTTTATAACGCATGCTGGGTGGTATCTTTTATCAGTATATAATGTCCTTCTTTGTCTCCTATGACTTTTATTTTTAAATTTCTTTTAGAGACAGGGTTTTGCTGTGTTAATCAGGCTGGCCTCCACTCCTGGGCTCAAGTGATCCTTCCACTTAAGCATCCTGAGTAGCTGGGACTATAGGCATGTACCACTACACTCCTGTTTCTTGTAATTTTTTTGACTCAGTATATTTTGTCTGACAATAATATAGCCATTCCAGCTTTCTTTTGGTTACTATTTACATGGAATATCTTTTTCTATCCTTTTACTTTCAACTTGTTTGTGTTTTTTGATGAAAAGTGAGTCTTTTGTAGACAGCATAGTGGATCAGGATTTTTTTAATCCAATTTGCCAATCTGACTTTTTAATGGGTGAGTTTAATTCATTTACATTTAGAGTAATTACTGATAAGGAAGGGTTTTTCTTCTGCCATTTAGCTATTTGTGTCTTATATTTTTTATTCCTCAATTCCTCTATTATTGCCTTATTTTATATATGCAGTAGTTGAATTTTTGTGGTGTACCAGTTTTATTTCCTTCTTTCTTTCTTTTCTGTATATATTCTAGGTGTTTTCCTAGTGGTTATCTTAGGGATTATAATTCAATCTTATAACAACCTACTTTTCTGGTTTTGATTTTTGAAATGGTCTCGCTCTGTCGCCTAGGCTGGAATGCAGTGGTGTGATCATAGCTCACTGTAACCTGAAATTCCTGCGCTCAAGCAATCCTCTTACCCCAGCCTCCTGAGTAAGTAGCTAGGGTTACAAGCACATGCCACCATGCCTGGCTAATTTTTTTATTTTTTGTAGAGATGGGGTCTCCCTACGTTGCTCAGGCTAACCTACTTTAATAATACAGATAGTCTGCAACTTACAATGGTTCGCCTTACAATTTTTTAACTTTATGATGGGTTTATTGGGGTATTAAATGCATTTCAACTTGCAATATTTTTGATTCACGATGGGTTTATTGGGGCATAACCCTATTGTAAGTTGAATATCTGTACCAATTTTGTTTCCATACTATACAAACATTCTGATCCTACATTTTGTCTCTCCCTTTTTACATTGTTATTGTCACGGATTATATCTTTATAAATTTATAAATATTGTTTAATCCATTTGTTTTGGAATCATACAGGAAAAATAGAGGAGTTACAAACCAAAAATACAATAATACTGTCTTCAGTATTTACCTCTGTAGTTGCCTTTACCAATGTTCTTTATTTCTTTTCTTCTCTCTCTTTTTTTTTTTTTTTGGAGATAGGGTCTTGTTCTTTTGGCTCAGCTAGAGGACAGTGGCATCATCATAGCTCACTGCAACCTCTCAAATTCCTGGGCTTAAGCAATCCATCTGCCTCAGTCTTCCAAGTAGCTGGGACTACAGGCACACCAGGCATGCCCAGCTAATTTTTCTATATTTTGTAGAGATGGGGTCTCACTCTTGCTCAGGCTGGTATGGAACTCCTGACCTCAAGTGATCGTCCTGCCTTGGCCTCCCAGACTGCTAGGATAACAGGCATGAGCCACCTTTCCCAGCCATTTATTTCTTTTTATGACTTCAAATAACTGTCTAGTGTCTTTCATTTCAGCCAGAAAAACTCTCTTTAACATTTCTTATATGTCGGGTCTACTGGTAATGAACTTCCTCAGCTTTTGTTTATCTGAAAATGTCATAATTTCTCCTTTGTTTCTGAAGGTTAGTTTTGTCAGATACAGAATTTTGGATTGATAGTTTTTTCTTTCATGGCTTTAAATATGTCACCCAAAAAATTAAAATTAAGAAAAAGCTGGGTATGGTAGTGTGTGCTTGTAGTCCCAGCTGCTTTAGAGGCTGAGGCAGGAAGATCACCTAAGCCCAGGGGTTCAAGGCCAGCCTGGGCTACACAGCAAGACCCCATCTCTAAATAAGTAAGTTAGTCATCCCATTGGTTTCTAGTCTCCATGGTTTCTGATGGAGAAATCTGCTATTAGTCTTATTGAGAAACTTGATTTTCTTTAGTAACTTGTGGTTTCCTTTAGCTCATTGAACACATTTTTAAAAATTGGTACATAACGATCATACAAATTTCTGGAGTATTTATTTAACACATTTAAGACAGTTGGTTTAACATCTTTTTTTGTTTGTTTAGTGGGCTTTTATTTATGTGTGAATCTAGCTTTTGCCTGTAGAAACAATTAATTAACATCTTTGACTAATAATTTCAGCATGTGGGCTTCTTCAGCTTGGTTCCTATCAAATTCTAATTTTCCTATGACTGCGCCGTAGTTTTCCTCTTTCATGTGTTTTGTAAGTTTTTGCTGAGAACATTCTGAGAATGTTTTTTCTTATCGAAGGCTGAAGCTACCTGTGACTGTTCCAAACTATTTTTGCAGCATGTGTATTACTTGTAGTGTAGTGGTCATTGACGTATCTATTCCTTTATCTCTGCAGTCAGTCAATGATCTGACAAAGATTTCCTTAAATGTATGGCTCCATAAAAAAAACAAAAAAGAATAAAGGTTCCTTTCTCTAAATCTTCCAATAGATGGTGCTGGGGGAAGCTAGTACTGCCAGGAGGGTCAAACCCAAGACAAGCATCTGGGCCAGGCACTCAGGGCATCACCAGACCAACCAAAACACAGAACCTCCAATTTTTGGAGGATCAGAGTCTCTACTGCCTGCCCTGGCACCAGCCAGCTGCTCCAGGAACTCAAGCTGTATCTCATCTGCGGTGGGGCTGAGGAATGTGGGGGGTAATAGTTGATTTACGTACGCTGCTTGCTTATAAAAGATCAGCAGCCTCTCCCTTCATCAAACACTCCCTGGTTGTTATAAGTGTCCCCTGTGGTTCCGGAGTTCCAAACCAGTGGATTGCAGTGTTGTCTTGCTAGCTTAATAGTTGCTTCTTTAGAGGGACTGAGCCACAGGGCTTCCTACTCTTGGCCATTTTGTGTGACATCGCCCTTGCTTATTTTTAAAACATTTTACATCTTAACCAGTCCATCTTGGTGGCCTCTATTTTACAGTTAATAAGCGTATAAAAGGAAATATGATACATTAGAGATATGATGGTGTTGTAAGAAGCACGAGGGATTTAGAGCCAAACAGATCCGTATTTGCATTCTAACTCTCTGGTGTAAAGTAACTAGAAATGCCAGTGTTATGCCAACATTAGTTCCTGTTCCTGTTCAATTATCAGTTGCTAAGCACTTAGTACCAACCGTCTAATTAGACGCTTTATATACACATTTCCAGCAATAGTTTTGTAAAATAAATATTTTCTGGTATTTTTTTTTCCCTTACAGAAGATGAAACCAAAGCTTAGTGATGTTTTGACAATTTTCTTGTAGTAGAATTAGGCATCAGACCCAGGGCTGTTGGACTCAAGCCCTTGCTGAGAGCCGTTTTCCACACCACCTCTTATCTGCGTTACAACGTCTGATTTCAAGGTCTCTTTCTCTTTCTTCAGGAGTCACTTGTTGTAGGAAAAAACCCTGCAAATCCAGCAGACGTGATCGAAGGAGGGAAGTTTATCCTATCTGTGAATATGTTGCACACTGTTGTATTTCATAAGGTCAGTAGTAAAACCTTTTGGACTTGATGTGTAATCTGAGTAACTTTTGTCAAAGGGTTTAGTGATTTGAAGAGTTACGTTCCTATGCTTGCGCTCAAAATAAACGCAAGCATATGCTGCCTATCTGACATCTTATTTTTAGAGCTGATAGTTTGTATTCTTGGGTTCTTTTAATAGGGAATATTAGAAATATAGTCAAATTTCAGACACTCTCTTGATCAATAGGATTACAATTGTAATATTGGAATGTGTACCTGATTTCTGTGCTAGAAGCAACTGAAAGTATATATGAATCTACAATAATTCTAATTCTGTGAATTCTTGAGCCTTTTTTGCAGAATAGTTGGCTAGTGGAGGAGTAGACAGTAACCTTTGTTCATGAATTCGGAATACTTGGGAAGTTACTGAACTAACTAAAGACAGGTCTTCTTTGATGAAAATATGGAAAGTTAACAAGTCAGGGGTATCTACGAATTTCTCAGAAGTCTGTCCTAGCCCAGAGGGAATATATTCTTGGTTCCCTAAATAGATGTGTCATGAACTCTGATGAGGTTTAATTGCAATATCACTATACATAAATTGCACTTATGAATAAGTAGGTGTTTATGAAGCATCTGAAAGATAGTTGTACTAATTACCATTTTTGATTAATCTCAAATTATTGGTAAGAAAAAAAAAACAAAACCGAAAAAGCGAATCTTCGGGTTTATCATCTGAGGTTGGAGTATAAATTGCCTGACTTCAGTGAGGTAACTTTTAGTAAATTTTAAAAGTCCATGCTGGTAGATGAAGTTTTATTTCCAAGGCTCTCAATGCCAGTGTCAGTTTGGTAGCATCTTGATTATGTACTTTAGCTTCAACTAGAAAAGTTCTGTTGCCAGGTATCTCAGTTGTACCGATGGGATTTTAGTTTATGGAGGTAACCAAGTGATGACACAGAGAGGCCAATGCCATTGAAGGAAGACGTTTATTACATTTCTTGAGAGGAGGGGGCATGCCACACAGGGCCACAGAGAAAAGCACTGTTCTTAGCCAGGAGGCTGAAAGGAGAGACGGGATTGCATAGATCCCAGTTTTTCCTGGGATTTCTGTGGGAAAGGCCAGGCAGGGAAGAGTAAACAATTTAGGACTGGCTAGATTGAATAATTGCAGCAGGCTTTGGGGCGTAGGCTCTGTCCCTTGTTGCCTGGTACCTGGCCCGGGTTGATTTAGGTTGATGGGGTAGCCGGGGAAATACCCGCTTGGTGTGTGAGAGTTAGGTAAGAAGGTGGTTTCAGAGTATGGGCTCTGGATCATGGGGCAGATGGAAATAGTTTTGACTGTTAGTTTGGCCCTATAATTAATGGATGCAAAATAGACAAATACAGAAGCTAAGAAAACAGAACCAAGTTATGGGGACAATTTAAATTTAAGAAAATCAGTAACTTAATTTAGATCTGGTTGTGACAGGATTTGTGGTTTTATTGGTTTGTCTCTAAGTGGACACTTACTTATTTGCTGTTTGACTTTTAGCACAAAGGACAGAAACCATACCAGACAATGCTGATGTTGGGCAGTCAAAAGCTCACAGAGCTGAGGGATTCAATTTGCTGTGTCGGTGACCTCCAGATTGGCGGAGAATTCAGCAACACCCCTGACCGAGCCCCTGAGCACATCAGCAAAGTAAGATGATATTCCTCCCATAGAACAAAAGGAAATAATGATAAGAAGCTAAGGGAATAATGATTACCCTAGCAGGCTCATAAACATCCCAGTAAATGCTTCCTTCTCCCATGCGATTCCATTAAGCTCATACCCTCTTTCCTTCCCTTATCATCAGAACTTTTCCAAAGAGGAGGCTCTACTCTGCTTGATTTCCTCATCTTTCATTTATTTCTAAATCATTCTATGGATACTCTTCCTTCTAGGGTAACAGTGACTGCCTGATTGTCTAAACAATTGGTCACTTTTCCATTTTCATGTAACTTGACCTGGCTATAGCATTTGGCTTTGCTGTTCACTTGCTCTTGTTTCAAACTCTGTGGGAGTTTCAGTCTGTCATAATGGCCCCCAGCAAAAGGTGATAATTCATTCCAAAGGGACCATATATTTGGCATATGGTAAGTGCTCAATTATCAGAGATTATTCAGTAGACAGAAGAGGCAGAAACAGTATAACAGTAGACATGTAATATTTAAAATAGGACTATGGGTCAATTAGCCACTGCTTAGAAAAATTCTAAAGGCATCAGCATAGATGTATTATACAAAAACAATAAATTCATGAAGCCTTGTCAAAAACATTCTCCGGAGTTTCCTAAAGGTAAGACTTATCCCCAATCTGAGTCAAAAGGGCTTCAAACAATGACACAGTTGGAATGAAGAGGGTACATTCAGATTTTTCTTATTAGGTTTGTCTTTTCAATTGACAGTTACAACTTATGGTTTTTTGGTAGGGTTAAGAAACTGCAGAAGATTACTGTTTCTCCTTTAAAGAAAAGATAAATCTCATATTTCCTGGTCTATATATAGTTTTGAAATTGTACTTTTTCTCTTTATCCTAATATTTATCTCCAAAAGCACTGAGATGGCAACCGTGTCGTTGAGTTGCCCAACTTTAGTAAGCAGTGATGGGGGCTGTATTTAGATCCGTGTCATTTCACCTTCAAAGCCCACATTCTTTCTTCTTGTCTATATTGCTGGTATTAAACTTGACTTCAGATGTCTTTCTCTACCATTTTGTTTACGTGGCGAATAGGCACTGAGTGAAAACTTCAGCGATGCTGTGATTAAAATATGCATGACAGCAAGCTTCTAGTATCTTCTTTCTGAGATCCATTTTGTTTGCTTCCTTGTTCTCCAAGTGTAGTTTGGAAAGTGGACACATAAGTGAGATTTTGCTGCTGCTAACAATTTTCTGGCCCTGGAAATATTTTTCTTTTATGATTGACGTTTGTATTTTATGTTGTTTAAGAAAAAACTAGTTTTGTTTTGGAAAATTTCAAACAAGAGACTAGTATAGTGAACCTGTAATGTACCTATTGCCTACTTTCAACATTTCTCAGCATTTTGCCAGAATTATTTCTGTAGGTCATCGATAGCTTTTGATCCTCACCACAATCCTGTCAGATACTATGGCAGAGACTATTCTCACTTTACAGGTGAGGACACTGAGGGCTGATGAGAGATACATGCCCAGAGTCACAAAGCTATTATCATCAGCAGTAGGTTAAGGAAAAAATTCAGGTCTTCTGACCCTCTTCTAGGGACCTGTTTCTAAGCATATGGTGGAGGGCATTTCTAACAGTGGTTCTCAACTCTGCTTGCATTATTTTTCCCACAGAGCTTTGGAAAAATACTGATGTCTGGGCCGCATCTTCAAGGATTCTCATTTAAAGAGTCTGAGGTGAGACTTGGTCTTGGGAGTTCCTGTGATTCTATTTTGCAGTCAGGATTAAGAGCCACCTGTTTGATAGAAACTCTGGAAGAATGAAAGTTAAGAAACCTGAGGGCTTAGACCCATTGCAAGACTACTGTGATACTTGGGGCAAGATTGCTTGCCTAAAAATAGAAATTCATATTCTGTCTGCCTGAGAGTTATTGAAAATACAAAGAGAGAATTTTTTTTAGGGAACTCATTGAAAATATTAAAAAATGCCAGAAAAATATAACTCAGCAATTGTTATCACAGGGGAAACTTCAAAGATAAAATTTTGTTTAGTTTTTAGTTCTAATATCCAAAATAGCTATCACTGCTGTCTATGCACATGTAATGAAATAACACTGAAGTTTATCTGATGTCTAATTGGGTTCCTTTTGTGAGTCGCAGGACAATACAGAAATATAAATCAAAGCTAGTGACTAAAACAGCAACAGGATAAAATTGAAAGTTGCAGCCGGGAACATGTCTTTACACCTTCATCCCTGGTAACTAACGCAGTACTTGTCACATAGTAGGTTCCCATCAAATTTTAAACAGATTTAATATGTTGAGCGTGTTCTATGAAGTTTCTAAAGCTATTGTAACATGTTAGTGTAATTTTATGACTTATAAATTTTGATTAATACTTTTTATAATTGTTAAGTATAGGCTTTCTCTCAATAACATCTGTTTTCTTGTAGGACCTATATAAATCAGCCTTCTTTTATTTTGAAGGAACATTTGACAGTGATAAAAGATACCTCGAATGCAGAGATTTGAGTAGGTACGGTTTTCAAAAATCTCAAACTCTCCTATTTATAGTTCTCAAAGCGATGGTGTCTCCAGAAATCCTGTTATTGGTCTTTTAAGGGTCTTTGCAATGAATTGTTTACAGATCTTGTACTGAGCATTACATACATCTAAGAAAAATTAAGCTGAGCCCAGTGGTGCATGCCTATAATCCCAGCTACTCAGGAGGCTGAGAGGGAGGGATCTTTTGAGATCAAGAGTTTGAGTCCGTAGTATGCTATGATCGTGCCTGTGAATAGCCACTGCACTCCAGTCTTGGCGATGTAGTGAGACCTTGTCTCTAAAAAAAGAAATAAAATAAAATGTGGCAGTTCTCAAACTTGTTGATCTCAGCTCTCCTTGATACTGTAAATAATTGAGGGCCCCAAAGAACTATTGCATATGTGGGTTGTAGCTATCAATATTTATCATATTAGAAATTGAAACTAAGGAATATTTGAAATATTAATTTAAATAATCTCATTACATGTTAATCATTTTTGTGAAAAATACATTTTCCAAAACAAAAGTGAGAAATTGTCACACATTTTGCATTCAAGCTGAAGTGATAAACATCATGTCGCTTCCAGAAAACCAGTTGCTTATGAGAGGGTAAGGATTGAACAAGGCAGATAACAGCTTAGTATTATCATGGAGGTAATTTTGATCGCAGGGAGCATACTTTGAAAATTATCACTCTAACAGATGAAGAAAAATTCAGTGTCCTATTATCCCAATATGTATCAGATACTATGGTTTCATCTCAAGACGCAACTGCCCAGTTAGTTGGGTGAGCGAGGTTGTGTGAATCACAAATACTTTTCTGTAGTTTTTAAGTTTTTGTGGGGTAATGTTATATCCTTTCCCTTTTTCCCTCTCACAGGACTATCATTGAGCGTCAGAGTCCCACGATAGAGGCTGCGGAAGTTTCGGACTGCTGGAATGGAAGATTTCACCTTCAGTGACGTGCATATTAAACTAGGCTTTCCTTACTTACACCGGCACCAGGGAGACTGTGAGCATGTTGTTGTCATTACTGACGTAAGGTGGGTGGCAGCACTCAGAACGTTTTTTACTCTTTTCTTTCTCTTTATTTCACCATATAAAAGCACAGTATTTAAGAAAAAAAAGGGAGTAAAAGTAATCACCATTGCAACTTGGCTTGGGAACAGCAAAAATAAGTGTCTGCTTTTCATGCCATTAGCAACTCTCTGTATCCATTTGCATCTTCTATTGTTGATTTTTTGGAACATCTTTAAGAAATACTTTACTATTTATTAGAGGGTTAAAATCTGTAAATCCTTTTAAAATTATTTCCATTTCCATATTACACAGCTGTTATTCAGGTACTAGTCATCCATTGTGTATATAATATCGATTCTTTGCACATTTGCAACTTTATTTCTAGGTTTCTTGTCTTTTTGCCAAAATTTGAAGGAGGTAACAACTAGGGAAAGAGAAGAGTAATTCTGATATTTGACAAATGCGAAGTCTCAATACTTTGATAAAGATTTAAATGGGGAAAGAGCTAAAATAGTCTAAAATGAGATGCGGAGATTAGTTATTAATTGTGTATAGCTGGTATCTCTATTCCATGAATAAAGCTCTTCATTTCCTCCTTATGTAGGAAATCTCAGTTTAAGAAATACCAATATGTAAGAAAAAACCTTGCTGTGTTGCTGGTTTGATTCCTTCTGAGACCATTTTTTTTGTGGAGCAATGACATACCAGTAAATAGGTTCTGATGCTTTCAGAAGGTCCCTGCTTCTACTTCTTTTTGGTCTTAGTGACCAGTCTCCAAAATTTTATATCCCTCGCACTGCTTCTCAGAGAGCTACCAGAGGATGTAGAAGCACTTCACACAAAGAGTAAACCGGGAACAAGAAGGACGTGGGATGCCACACAGAGTAGTTTAAATAGACATAAAGGGAATCTGAGGATGATGGGGAAGGGACATCCTGGTACGAGAGCTGTCTACAGACCTAGAGAACAGTTCAGTCCAGAGACTGGAGCCAGAAGCACAGAATTTCAATAAGAATGTCTGGAAAGAAAAATAGAACTGGTAGACTTCTGGTTGGTCTTTAACTCAAATGGATAGTATGTTCATCCTTCTTTCAGAAAATAGGGAAGTGAGTTAGTAACAGGTACATTGAGAATTTAGCAGATGCAAACAAGAGAGAATTAGTAGCTAGAAAATAAAATGTACAGTAAGAGGAAAGAGTAGTCAGTTGTGTAGCTTATGTGGAAGTAGTATCAACTCACCATAATTTAAACATTAAATATCTATTTAAGCAAAATTACAGTAGTTCTATAAAGGGAAGTTGAAGTGCAAAATCATAAAAAGTTATATGTGGAAAAGAGTTGCCCCTAGGGAAGAATGATGAGGGGAGAGCAAAGAAAGCTCATAAACCTTGGATTTATGTGACTTTAAAAATTATGTATAGTATGTTTATGGTTTTAATAATGTTATTAAAATGTTGGCTGGTCCAGAGGCAGTGAGTTATCTCAATTGATTGTTCATAGTCAGTTATAGATTGATCTCCTTGTTCTACTTTATCCCCCTTTCTCACTGCTCTACTTGACTAGTCTAAAAAAAAAAAGTCTTAAAAACTTCAAAAAATTTTATGTAAGCCAGCTTTTCTAGTCAAATGAGGGTAAATGTGCCTGCCTCTCAATAAACATAAGGTGGAAGACAACCCACTATTCTCTGTGATGGTCTTACTTTCCTTTTATTTCTCATAGTGTAGGGGCAGGTTGCTGTGAACAGTGTCATTGTAAGGCTGAACGATAAGAACATGGCCCTTAGACTCAAGGCAATTTCTTTCTTTTTTTTATTTTTTATTTCAGGGTATTCTGAGGGTATAAACATTAAATTTACACTTTATGTGTTTGCCTCACCCAAGCAAGGGTTAGGGGCATGCCCTTTCCCCCTACAATGCTTCCTGTGTCCTTTAGTTGCGGGTTTATCCCCCCATCCCCCTAATCCCTGGAGAGTATTTCTGTCAAGGCAATTTCTTGATGCAGTGGTCAACACAAGAAACAATGATCTGTTTCAGTGCTAAAGAGAAAAAGCAATTGGCATTTATTAGAGTTTGTTGGACGTGGCGAGCGTTGTAGCGGGGGGAAAGGCATGCCTCAAATCATGATTTGGAGTGGCAAAGTCATAACATGTAACCAAAATGTTTGTACCCTCATAATATCTTGAAATGAAAAGAAAAAAAAGAGTTTGTAACGTGGAACTTTGCTGAGAAATTTTTAAAGGTAATGTAGACGAGTCATTTTCATCTCATAGGTAGATTTAATAATTCAGTGCCATTCCACAGTACCAGCTATCAAAAATTCAATGATTTTCTGATGGTGAAGTTTAATATTTGCTATCCTTTCTAACTAAAAAAAAAAAAAAAAGTGGAATTTTAGAATTGTCAGGGACCTTTAGAATAATCTTGTGCCGTCCTTTCATTTTTCAGAAGAATCTGAGGTCAATCATTGTTTAGGGGGTTTATCCAAACCCAGAAAGCTGATTAGGGACAGAATAGAGATTGACTTTCATTTACAATTCTTAAAACTTAGAAGTCTGTAATTCTGACACCTAATACTAAGGAGCCAAATTTAGATTTTCATAAAGGGGATAGTAAAAGAGTAGAGCCACATTGTAACAACCAGTTAGTCTGGGTAAAATATCACCAAGTAGCCCTGCCCAAACTGTGTTCCATAAAAGGTACTGAGCATTAGGTAATCCAGGGGTTCTCTGAGGGAGTACACGGAAGACATGGAGTGTACAGTAGCTCCCTCTTAGGGTGTCACAGTGCACATTACCATAAAGGGATTGGGGAAGGCTCATAGGAAAGAAAACCTTGTTTTCCCAATGCTCTTTTAGAGAAAGTGTTTTGTGGAACACAATTTTGGTCAAATCTGGTATAATAAGCAATTTACCTAAATTTTTTGTAAGCACAAACTGAAAACATCTAGTGTGTTCCTAAATGTTAAGGTACAGATATATTCCTTTACAGATCATAAATTTGCACTTTAATTTTAATCTCCATTTATTTTCTTATGAACAAAAGGCTTATGCATACTGATGACTGCTTGGATAGGGCACTTCATCAAGAAGCACTGGCTGCGGACCAGAAAATGCTCCATTTGTAAAATGTGCACAGCTAGGTGTACATTTTCTTCGAGATATCTTTTTCTTCAAGAATTGCTGGTTTTCAGTAGTTAAGTAGTTTTGATAATTTCAGTTTTCCTTTTTTGCTCTAAGTACTTTTGTACTTGGACCTGTAAGTAATATGAGGGTTTTTATCCAGTAGAGAAGGTCCACAAAATCAGTTTTAATATGTTAAAACTAGCGTTTTTAAACAGTAAGCCGTGTATTATGATATATACAGATAAGTCAAGAGGAAGGTCGAACTTCAGGGCTGATGCCATGTTCAGGGAGCCATGTTCTTTCTTGTCTGTAGTTTACCAAATCAGCTTCATTCCACAGCTTCTCAATGAAAAAAATATCAGCACATCACATGCGAGGTCAAAATAAAGTTGTATAAAATTTTTGCATCATGTGATTCTACATGTTTATATTAAAGTGTTTCTTACTGTGGGTCAGAGTCAAAAAAGTTGGGAAACCACTTAGAGGAAAGGGAAGAATTTAGTACAGGTTGAGCATCCCAAATCTGAAAATTAGAAATCTAAAACCTAAAACTTTTTGAGCCTCAGCATGATGCTCAAAGAAAATGTTCATTGGAGCATTTTGGATTTCAGATGTTCAATGCTCAGATGATAGGTACATACATAACAGTGATATTCCAAAATCTGAAATTTGAAACTCTTCTGGTCCCAAGCATTTCAGATAAGGCCTTTAATTCCAGATAAGAGATATGCAACCTATATCTTCAGTTTTCTTTGGCTTCCCCGCCACAATATACTTTTCTAATGGATCAATAGGAAAACATGATAAATCAGAGTTATCAGATCAAAATGAAAATAAGGGAATGTTAAAAGTACACAGTCCATGAGATACAGAAATCAAATACACTGGAAAATAGTATTTTCATCTTACTGTGACCCATAGCATCTCAGACCAAAAACAATCTCAGTTGAATAATGTTGCCCGTATTCCCACTTGTATACGCTCTGTATATTACAATATTTTATCCTGAATTCTAGGTAGTAAAACAGTTGGAGTTTTCAAATTAACCAGAACTCATTTACCAGTTAAAAAGATAAATTAAGCAAAAGTGTATCAGATCCGTAGGATCTAATTATATTATGAGTTTTCAAGATGGTCTGTTAGAAGAAAATGACTGTGTTTATAAGTAAGTTACCTGGAGGATAGATATGTCATGGCAAATGTATGGTGCTTTCAAGTACAGACTTATGTTCTTCTCTACTCACCTTTAGGGGCAAGCCTTACAGAGAAACAGCGTTCTGCGACGTTTCTTAGCGTTGGATGCCCTTTTGCCTTGTAGAGTATTGGTAGTGATTTGTCTGTGTCTCCATATATATACAAAATTATATAAAGGCTTATGTTTTAATATGGTAGACTGACAAGGCAATACTGGGAATGTTATGTTTACATATTAACTACATACAGGTTATAACTTACAGCACATTAAAGCCTAAAAAACTTAATAATGTACATCTTTTTTAAAAACTACAGACGGTTGACTAACAGTGACAGTTTTGTACCAGAGGACCCATGTTTCTTTTGTGATGTTTGCTTCTGAATGCTCCACGACGATTCAGAAGGCAACAAACTGGGGGAATTTTTTGTTTATCTTTATGTTGATCCTGCAGCCTTTAATTAAGAATAGCCACATACACACACACACACACACACACACACACACAGAAAAGTACAGCCTTCTGAAATAACTGTTCTCTTGGATGGTTACTTTATATCTAAGAAATGCCACTGAGGACCATGATCCACTTGGAACAATTAGCTAAAGCTACCAAAAAGAAAGTCCAAATCAGAGATTGTCTTATAAAGTAAGTAACTTGATTATATTTGTTTGGAAATATATTTAATTTAGTACTTATTCCAAAGGTTGTTTTTCATTTAGTGCTTTTTACCCATTGTAAGTGGGTTGGTTTATCTTGCTGAGTTACAGAAGTGCTAAATATGAATCCTTTGTCAGACACACATATTGTGATTCTTTCTCCTAATCCTGTTGATTCTCTGTCCAGAGTGTTTTTTACTAATGATAGAATTCGATTAATGAAACATCAAGTGGTGGAAGTGTTTTGAAAATTCTTCGAAGAATGTGAGAACTACACCATCTACCATGAGGCTTCCAAAGTAAAGTTCCTTCAAATATCTGTCATAAAAATTAGGGAAAAAAATAAGAGTCAATTATTTAATAAATAACACAACATTAAGAAAAGCTATTGTGTAATTTAATTTTATAGTGGGCTCTTTTGTAATATAATGTTAGGTTTAGTTTTATTAGAAACTAGGCACGTAAGACATTTTAATGAAACTACATGAATAATGAAAGTAAAAAGATCTTGAGTATATATTTATACCTTCACAGTAGTAACATTTAAATTGAAGCTTCAATTCTTGATAGAAACTGTCTATGAATCATTAAGTGCTGTGAGTTTAAAATATGTCAGTTTAGTATTAAGATTAAAAAAAATAGGTTTTATATGGCCGTGGAGAGATGAAACAATCCAGATCCTACTGACTGCTAGCTCTGGCTCACTATGTCTTAGCTAATACTACCGAATATTCTATAAGCAAAAAGAGAAAAAGCAAATACAGGAGTTTTTCTGGCCCGGCTCTCCCATTCTTCTCGTCCTCTAACTGTAATAATCGTAGTTACGCTTTTTTCTCATTCTGAGCCAAAGGGAAAAGGAAGCTTTCTCATCAATTCCCAGGTCCAGATCATCAGAGAAAATTGTAACTATCTACATTGAAATATGTTCTGGAAACCTTTTTGGGTGAAAATGTAATGCCATTTAAGACTTTTAAGAGTGCTATAAAATAGATGTTATTTATTTATTTATTTTTGCCTGGAGAATTTACGTTTTATTGCCTGTATTTGGAATACTATCAAAATATAATCTTGACGGATTTAACCAGCTCGCCTTGAGCCTGTTCAGTATCTTCACCCAAAGGCTTAATAGTGACTCCTATAGATAAGCCCTATAAGGAACACGGCGATGGGAAGGCAAGAGGACATCCCCGCACAAATCCATCCCAACTCTCACGGAGCTGTGGGGACTGCAACTGACCACTTTGCCCAGATGCCCCTGCAGGGCGGGGAGTGGAGAGTGGCCAGGGTGAGCGGGTTCGCAGCTCTCTCCCGGGCCCCTGTCCGCCCCGGGTCAGCCTGTTCTCTCCCTGCTCCTCCTCCGGGGCCTCCTGGCCTCCTGCCGCCTGGCTGTGCTCTCCCTGCCGCCCAGGCTCCCCCACGACCCTTCGCGTCCGCCCCTCCCGCCCATGGCCTTGACAGCCCAGAAAGAGGCGGAGGCGGCGCAGCCCGGCCTTTCGCCCGGCCTTTCGGAGCCACGCAGCCCGCCCCGGCACCTCACGGCGCCGCTGCCCCCAAGCTGCGGTCTTCACGGAGGCCACAGGAAGGGGCACCGCGGGGCAGGGGCGGCCGCTGGCGCTTAGCTCAAGCTCCGGGGAGCTGCAGCGGGAACTTCCGCCTATAAAATAGATTTTAAATACATCATAAATATTTAAGTTTTGCTTTCTCCTAGGTTATATTTAAATTCATGTAAGTTGCACATCTGGATGGCCAAGAACAGACATTTACCCTATAAATAAAAACGATGAATCCTATAGGACTATGTTTAAAAGATTATGACAGTGAAGTTATGTTTTATGGACTTAAATGCCACATATCAGTGAAGTCGATTGGTTTGGCGACGACAAGCACCTGTTTCTGGTATGTCTGGCATTATTCTCATTCCCTGATTCATTCAGTTAGTACACAGAGGATCACTATAGAGAATTAAGAGGCCGCTCCATGGCTGGTTTATAATGTGCCTATGTTTTTACTTTCCTATATCAAAGAGTGCTAAAATTGAGCAGATTGAAAATTCTGCTGGAAAAACCATAGATTTAAGATAAACGAGTGATATACCCAATTTCTAAAATTCCACAGGTAAAATGTATTTGTGATTCCTTTTTTTAATTTTTAATTTTTTAATTTCATTTAATTTAATTTTTTCCTTTTTCATTTTGTCCTTAGAGATGGGATTTTGCTGTGTCTTCCAGGCTGGTCTTGAACTCCTGACCTCAGGTGATACTCCCACCTCGGCTTCCCCAAAGTGCTGGGATTACCGGTGTGAGCCACCGCACCTGGCCTGATTCTTTTATTATAAATACTGCATTCCTTTTAGGTCATGCATGAATACGCAAGGGTCTATTTACTTTTATCGTATTCAATTCATACTCTCAAAACAGCAAAGCTGGAAACTTAATTATTGTCATAATGCATCATTCCATGTGTGCTGCCAGTCCATTCAATTTAGTGGACAAAGAAGAAAGATACCAGTTAAAACACTGTTTTCTTATTTATTAAAAATGTTAGTTCTTAAGGTTAACTTTTTCACCAAAGACTCAGGTACCTATTATAGCTTCCTGGCGAAACTGAGAAGAGAGACTAACCAGGTTACTGCCACAATTTGTCAGTGTGTTGTGTATCAGTCATACAGCTATTCCCACCAAGTTCAAGACAAGGGAAATTCTTACTTTGTATATTTTGGAGCTATAAAATCTCGGATCCAAGACAGCTTTTATTTCTATTTCATTCTATTAAACACAACATGCTTTATTAAAGCAAATATGAAAATGATGTCATGAACTTATCAGTATTCTTTGTAGTTAGAAATGAATTCCATTGTGATATAATATTGGATGCACATACACAAAAATTACTATATATAGAAAAGCAGTAGCTATTTCTTTAAACATCTTTGTCAGTACCCTTTAAGGATAATTAAATATTTGGATTTTACTGAGAGAAAGATTGGTCACCTCTCACGTCATCTGTGTGTTGCAGAATTACACAACACAAATATAAACACATTTCTGCCTGCTTCACCTTTCTTTGTTTCTTAATTCTTTAATGGTATGGGTTTGTTATTTCCAACAGAGTGTCCTTTTCTCTGGCCAATGGGACAAAACCAGTTGTTAGCGAGGCCCTCACAGAGCCCTATAAAGGCAACTGTCTTTCTGCACCAAGTTGCCTCTAGGAACAGAGAAAACAATACTTCTTGATTTATCATGTTTTGCTTTTTCACTTCCCTGCTTCATCCTTGAAGTTGGTATCAGCATATTTAGCTTGGACATTGCAAACAACTGAGCTTGGCTTTGAGATGTGAGATCTCCATTGGGAACTGCTTTGGTTGAAGAAACCAAATGGTATGTGTTCTTAATTGCTGGCTCAATGCTTTTTGCTCATTGGTTGTTTTATCTGGAGCCTTTTAAGGAACAACTATCTTTCTCGTTCTCCCCTGAGTATAAGGGTTCTCTCATGCATTCAGATATAATTTAAAGGACATCTCCCAAGGGGTATAAACATATGGCATAGCTAATTTCATTCTGGAAAATTCTGAAATGTTAATGTCCAACTATTGCCAAGAGATTGGTTTTCATCACAAGCTGTCTTCTGATAAGATCGTAGTGGAGCTGAATATGGATCTATGTGTTCAGCCCTTGGGGAACCCTCTAGGGCCAACTCAGGACTGAACACACCCTATGTTTCCACTTAGAGTAGTGATCTCTTGGGGCTGTTCTAAGTATGGGGTGATGATCCTAGCAACCCTCTTCTGATATCTTAATGTTCTGCAGGAGCAAGCAGTCTTACCGTGACTGCCAGGTGTTAATAAATAACCCTCTATTGAACATTCAGAGAGCACAAGCCTGTTGTGATGTGTGGTTAAACCTAGTTGATCGATTCCCAGGGGCCTGTCTTCAAGCGGCCTCTTTATAAGTCTCTTTCTTTCTAGTAAGTCTTACAGCATTTTACTCTGAGTATTATTAAACACAAATTGGGGCTTTCTGTATTCTTTCCTTCCTTCCTTCCTTCCTTCCTTCCTTCCTTCCTTCCTTCCTCTTCTCCCTCTCCTCCATCTCTCTCCTCCCTCCTGCCTCCCTCTTTCCTTCCTTTTCCTTTTTCCTTTCCTTTC
>NW_012149397.1:1943051-1943379 GCF_000956105.1 Propithecus coquereli | reverse complement strand
TCTCCTTTCAGTCCTGTCACTTTTTGCTCTTGCTGGGTCTTGCGGATCCATGCCCTGTGTGCATACCTTCCAACCTCAGCCAAGGAGCCGAGAGGGGCTACCTCATAAGCATTTCTCTCCTCTTTTCTCCCGTTAGTGCCATGCCTCCTCAATGGTCCCTCGTCCCACAAATCCCAGCCTTCTCAGCTGCTTCAGAAGCCTCTTCCTCTCTACTTGGGCTCTATCTGCTTTGTTCAATCATACGTTATGTGAAAAGATTAGCAAAGGAGTAAAGAACGTCAAGGATGCCGGCATATATTTGCCAGGGCTAATACAATGTAGCCCCAAT
>NW_012149397.1:1942092-1942508 GCF_000956105.1 Propithecus coquereli | reverse complement strand
TGTCTGGCGCAGTGCTGCATAGAAAGAACCAACATTCATGAAGATACTTGCCTTGTTCACAGTCACGGGGGAAGCCTTCAGTTTTTCAACCATGAAGTATAAAGTCAGCTATGATTTTTTGTAGATTTTCTTTATCAGATTGGGAAAATTCTCTTTTTTTATAGTTTGCTGAAGTTTTTCATAAGAGGATATAGAATTTTGTGAAATGCTTTTTCTGTAGCTATTGAGATATAACTCTTTTCCCCTTTATTCTGTCAATGCGATGAATTACACTGATTTTTGAATGCTAAACAAGTCAACTGTTTTTTGTTTGTTTTTTTTTTTCCTTTGAGACAGTCTCACTCTGTTCCCCGGGCTAGAGGGCAGTGGCATCATCATAGCTCACTGCAATCTTAGACTTCTGGGCTCAAGCAATC
>NW_012149397.1:1939376-1940236 GCF_000956105.1 Propithecus coquereli | reverse complement strand
GTAGTCAGAAATTACAATGGCTGCCTGGCACATCGTGATTTCCCCGAAGGCCGTGCCTGTGTTACTCATCCTGGCCTGTAGCTATGGCTGAATCAGGCAAAGGGAGAGCCTGCTCACCTATCAAGCTCTTTCCCAAGAATTAAAAAAAAAATTTTATTGATACATAATAGATGTACATATGTTCACAGTAGAAGTGATAATTTAATACATTCATATAATTTGTAAAGGTCAAGTCAGTGTAATTGGGATATCCATCACCTAAAATATATCTCTTTTCTTTATGTTAGATCTTTGCTGAGACTTTTGAGAACTTAGAGACCGAAAATGGTAAGAGCCAAGTTCACTTCTGGAGACATTCAAAAGAGGAGCCCATGGGCCAGGTGAGGTGGCTCAGGCCTTTAATCCTAGCAATCTGGGAGGCAGAGGCAGGAAGATTGCTTGAGGCCATGAGTTTGAGGCCAGCCTAAGCAAGAGCGAGACCCTGTCTCTACTAAAAATAGAAAAAATTAGCTGGGTGTGGTGTTGCCTACCTGTAGTCCCAGCTATTCAGGAGGCTGAGGCAGGAGGATTGATTTACCCTGGAAGTTTGAGGTTGCGAGGCTGATGCCATGGCACTCTAGTCTGGGCAACAGAGGAGACATTGTCTTAAAGCAAAAAAAAAAAAAAAGAGAGACAGAAGCCATAGCTCTTCCTGTTTCTAAAGCACTGACCCTGTTACCATGCTTCTTGAGACATAGCTGTTCAAGTCTCCTATTGTAAGCTTCCACAATCAATCTCAGTTTTGCTTATGTGATGAAAGATCGATTTGTGATGCTTGATTCCAACATGAACCTTATCGAGTACTTATCTGGGCTCAGTGT
>NW_012149397.1:1934945-1936418 GCF_000956105.1 Propithecus coquereli | reverse complement strand
TAACACTCGCGGTCAGTCTGGTGGGACCATCTGTCACAGTATCTTACCATGTGGCATCAGGGTTACCGAGGTTGGGCCAAACCTAGGGGCCCATTCCCTTGGCCCCAGTCATTTGTTCAAAGGAAAGAGCCAGTCCGTGGTGGGCATGTGTCCTGAGCTGGATGAATCATCCTCTTGGGTTGAAGGGGACTTGCTTCTCAGCTCGCAAAGCCCAGAGGGACATGAATAGGGGACAGCCAGCAGCCATGTAAACTGTGTGTGTATATTGTGGAGCTTAGAAGCCCACCCCAAATTCTCACAAAGTCATTTTACGTTATTGGCATTATGAGTGGTTAAAACAAAATGTAGCTCTGTGATACTTATTTTCAACTTAAATAGGCCGATTGACCGTTTGAGATGGTCAAGTAGGCAGGACAATTGATCAAGTTTGAAAAAAGAACAGTAAAGATTGGCACAGGAAAAGATTTCACAGATCTTAGGGACTTTGGTGGAACCTTGAATGATCTGGAGGAACAGAGAAAAATAGTGACCATACTTTAGGTAGCTGGAACATTATTAGCAAAAGTGCGACAAAAGAAGCAGGCAAGAGCATCAACCTGACTGGGACAGGGGGTGAGTGTCAGCAGACAGTTAAGTCAGCCAAAAACACAAGATTCAGATGTGGGAGTCTTGAGACTGGAGGAGGAGTGGGCCCAGCACTGATCGAGGCGAGAAGAGCTAGAGGAGAGGGGGCAGAGCAGTGGAGATGGGAGAGGACAAGGACTAGAGGGAGACATGAGTGCTCTAGACAATGGTCATGCCTGACTGCCATCTGTCTATGTCAGTAAATCGTATGTAACATTGTACCCCCGTGACCTGTCGTCACGGACATAGCTGCGTAGACCAGGGGTAGAGGTAGAACAGGGCCGTCTGAATGTTGGCCTGTGTGGGGGGCCAGAAAGTACCTCCGGCGATATGAAGGGCTGCTGAGCTGTGGACAGTGAAGAAGCAGCAGATGCAGGAAAGCTCTCTGCCCTCTGTCTATTGCCTAAAAGCAGGGGATAGATTTATAAAAACAGAAGGGGCCCCGCCTGCCCTCTCTACCAGGGAGAAAAAGGGTAACTGGTGAAGATGGCTTTAGACCTTCTCAGCCTGGAGATGATACCAGAGGAATCTCTATTAACAAACTTTACTAACTGGACTTTATCGGCCAGTTGACTGCCTTGTCCCAAGTGGCCGCCGACAGAGACTCAAAGTCCTTTTCCTTTGTCTTCTTACTTCTCTAAAAATTTACTGTTTTGGGGGGTGTTTGGGTTTAATTTTTTGTTGTTGTTCTTTGTGTTTTTATTCTGAAGCAGAGAGAGTCTCGCTGTGTCATCCCTTCTGGAGTGCAATGGCATCGTTACAGCTCACTGTAACTGCCAACTCCTGGGCTCAAGAAATCCTCCTGCCTCAGCCTCCGAGTAGCTGGGACTACAGGTGTGCGCCTCCACG
>NW_012149397.1:1928941-1929594 GCF_000956105.1 Propithecus coquereli | reverse complement strand
TACTTTTTTTTTTTTTTTTCAGAGACTTGCTCTGTTGCCCTGGCTAGAGTGCCGTGGCATCAGCCTAGCTCACGGCAACCTCAAACTCCTGGGCTTACGCAATCCTGCGTCAGCCTCCCAAGGAGCTGGGACCACAGGCATGCGCCACCATGCCTGGCTAATTTTTGCTATATATATTTTTAGTTGTCCAGATAATTTCTTTCTATTTTTAGTAGAGATGGGGTCTCGCTCTTGTTCCTGCTGGTCTCGAACTCCTGACCTTGAGCGATCCTCCTGCCTCGGCCTCCCAGAGTGCTAGGATTACACGCGTGAGGCACCGCGCCTGGCCAAATGACTAGCATCTTTTCTCTTTGCTTCCAAAGAGGATTGACTCACATCCAATTTAAAATTTCAAAGTAAACCCAAAAGAGAAAATAAATTTCCTAGCTGGGAATCTGAAATGTCGTATTGGACACAAGAGGTTAAAGAATGCGACATCGGAGTTGGTTTGCAAATAGCCATGAGGGGTTTGTGCTGTCCCTTGTGCACCTGACTGCACACAGCAATGGGGGTGGGGGGGGGAGGAAAGGACTTCTGTTTTCGTTGGAGTCCAACTTTTTCTTCAAGTTCGAGTTCTTTAACTCTGCCCTCCGGCCCCCTGAGCTGCTCAGCCA
>NW_012149397.1:1925647-1927582 GCF_000956105.1 Propithecus coquereli | reverse complement strand
AGTTCTTTAACTCTGCCCTCCGGCCCCCTGAGCTGCTCAGCCATGGTTAGTCCTGTGTCCTCTTATGTAGACTAGGTAAGGCATTGTTTCTGTGGGATCTTGGAGTTCAAAGGTGAAGCTCCAACAGCAGGGGTGTGTTTTGTCTGTATTTCTTGTGAAGAGTTAGGCAGCTGCGTTTGGATGGGGCCTAAGTGTTGCGGGCTTTGTGTCGTGGACAATTTACATGTAAGTGTGTATGGGTGGATTTAATATGAAATCTGAACAAGGTTTACCTTGACCCCATCAGCTATGCAGTTAGTGCCTTTATGACTGCGTCGACTACACAGCAGATGCTATAATGGGACTCCTGGAGACGAGCAGACCTCTAGGCTTATGGTTCAGTGTCCAGAGGATAATTCCTACTGTGGCAGTGGCTGTTGTTATTGAAGGCGTTTGGGGCTGTTTTTGACAGCATCTTTTCACATTTTTGCTTGTACCTCTTTCCTCCCTTTCCTAGCCCCTGCCTGTCCTCCCTTGCCTAGCCCCTGCCTCTCCTCCCTATTTTGGGTTTTGCTTGTTTTTTCCTAGCCCCTGCCCATCCTTCCTTCCCTAGCCCCTGCCTGTCCTCCCTTTTTAAGGTTTTGCTTATTGTTTTTTTAAGCCCCTACCCATCCTTCCTTCCCTAGCCCCTACCCTTCCTCCCTTCCCTAGCCCCTGCCTGTCCTTCCTTTTTTTTAGCTTTTGTTTGTTTTTATCCTAGCCCCTGCCCATCCTCCTTTTTTTGTTTTTTAGCTTTTCCTTGTTTTTATCCTAATCCCTGCCTATCCCTCCTTTCCTAGTCCCTGCCCATCCTCCTTTTTTTTTTTTTTTTAACTTTCGCTTATTTATTTTTTCTCCCCTGGCTGTCCCTTTTTGAAATCTTTTGCTTGTTTTTTTCCTGGCATCTGCCCATCCTCCTTTCCCTAGCCCCTGCCTGTCCTCCCTTTTTAAGGTTTTACTTGTTTTTTTAAGCCCCTGCCCATCCTCCCTTTCCTAGCCCCTGCCCATCCTCCCTTTCCCAGCCCTTACCATCCTAGGCCTGCCAGCGCTAGCTGCAGGTGCGTATTAGCTTTACTAAAGGAGCGGATTAAGGAGCCTTCATATTCTCTAAAATCATCAAGAGAAGATTGATATAAAGACATTTGAGATATTCAATTATAAACAACCTTCTTCATACTATGGTAAAGTATTCCAGCATTTTCCCCCATATCTGGTAACTTAGTTCAGGTTCTTAACATTTATTTCCTGCTTATTACATAGGTCTACTCATTATTGCTGTGGAACAAACCACTGCACATCTTAGTGTAAAACAACAACCATTTTGTTGTGTTCAGAAATTGTGTGTCCAGATTCAAACAGGGCCGTCTTATCTGCTGTGTTTAGGACGTCAGTTCCCGGGGGTGTGGAAAGGATGGGGTTGGAGCAGCTGTGCTGGAGGACCCACGTCCGAGACCGTTCCTTTGCTCACGTACCTGCACTCAGCAGGTCTGGCTAGAAGACTGGGCTCAGCTGGGTCGGGGCGGCTACGCAGGAGGCCTCAGTGTGATCGGACTTCCTCCATGGCGATTAGGTGCTCAGCCAACAAGGCAAAAGCTAGTCCTGCCTTCCATGGCCCGTTAATAGCTTCAGAAATCACGTCACGTTACTTCTGCCATTGTGTCCTGGCTAAAGCAGTCATAAGCCTACCCAGATTGAAGGGGAAGGGGCCCCCCTTCCTAATGGGAGGTGTGTCAGAGACTTTGGGGTCATGTTTTTAAACCACCAAAATAGTGCCCCTTGGGTTTGTAATCTGACCCACTATTTTATTTTATCGTGTGGGGTTGGTCAAGTTCTTTAATTTTTGTGTTCCCTGGTTATCTCATGTATAAAACAAGATAGGTAATAATAACGACCTATCGGGGTGTTAAAAGGGCACGG
>NW_012149397.1:1920388-1921747 GCF_000956105.1 Propithecus coquereli | reverse complement strand
TTTAATTCTAGTAAGTTCTCTCTCCAGAAATGCTTGAATATAACTAGCAGAGAGTGGCTTAATTTAAAAGTTTTTGCAGTTTTCTAAAAAGCTGTGAGCAAAACCATTTTACTCCTGTTTTTTTTTTCTATTGTGGGTATGACCCAAAATCACATAAAATGTAAATATTATGGAAATCTATTATGCAGAAAGTAAAAGTTCCTTGAAATTTTTCTCTTCAAAGAAATCCCTTTCAGCAATTTGGTATAAATTCCCAGAGTTTTTAATATAGACATTAACTTTTTGTTTATTTTAACAAAAAAGGGACTCTGACGGAACATAATGGTAAGTTTATTTTTTAAACTTTGTAATGTAAGTTGACTGCATCTGGGTCTTCGAACTCAGAGGTCTAACATAACTCAGTTCAATGGCAGCATAGTCTTCCAGTGCCTGGTGGTCCCATAGTTTATTCTCTGTCCATGGGCACTGGGGTTGTTTCTAATATTTTGTTGGTAGGAACAGATCTGCAGTGAACATTCTTGTATATAACTTTGCGTGCTGTTGTTAAGAATGTTTGTGTTGGATAAATCCCTAGAAATGGAAGTCCTTGGTCAAAGTGGGTGAATATTTGACATTGTCATAGATACTGCTAAATCAGTTTTGAAAAATGGGATGCACCTACTTTATTATCCTACCAAAATGAATGAGAATGTCCATTTTCCTACACCATTGCCACATTGTAGATAATTTTTATCTGATTGTTTTAGTCTGTTTTTGCTGCTATAGCAGAGCCAGAGACCCGGTAACTGATACCGAGAAGAAATTTATTTCTCACTGTCAAGGAGGCTGGGAAGTCCAAGGTTGAGGGCCTGCCTCTGACAAGGGCCTTCTTGCTGCATCCTGACTTGGTGGAAGGACAAAGAGAGGAAGCCTGGAGAAAGGGAGGGGAAGGGGGGAGGGAGAAAAGAGGGCAGAGCCCTTAGGCTTAATCACCTCTTGAAGGTCCCGCCCCTTAATACTGTTTCCATGGCAATTAAATTTCAACCTGAATTTGGGAGGGGACAAACATTCCAACCAAAGCACTGATGGGCAAAAAATGATGTGAAAGAACAAAAAAATGTTACTTATATTTATGATATTTTCATATATTTTCTCCATTTGTATTTTCTTTTTAAAATAAGTTTCCTGCTTATATTTGTTGTACATGTACATTTTTTTTGGTCTTTCTTAATCTTAGTGATTTAAACTCTTTATGTTTCAGTCATCTCTCTGATGTATAGGTTAGGAACATTTTCCCTAGGTTATTCTTTTTATTGTTTATTACATCTTTTTTAAAAGAAGTTTTAAGTTTTTATGTAGTAAATTTTTTCATTTTTTTCT
>NW_012149397.1:1916621-1920338 GCF_000956105.1 Propithecus coquereli | reverse complement strand
TTCCATCACTCGTCTCCTTTACCTCTTTGGCCTGTCCCCTCCTCTCTCCTACTCACTGCACTGGTAGTCCCAGGGGTCGCCTTGCTGTTCTTTAAACACACCGGGGGTGCTCCAGCCTCAGGACCTTGGCACCGGGTGTTCTCTGTGCCTAGAGCCCTATTCTTCCAAACATCCACATGACTAATGCTCTCACCTCCTCCTCTTGTTCAAATGTCACATCAGTGAGACATGCTCTGATTCCTCGTGGCCCTCCCAAACCCCTTAAGGCTGATCTAATTTCTTTCGTTGCATTTGTTATTCTCTAACATACCCTATAGTTTACATATTTCTTTTTTTTTTGAAAGAGAGACTTGCTCTGTTGCCTTGGCTAGAGTGTCGTGGCATCAGCCTAGCTCTCAGCAACCTCAAACTCCTGGGCTTATGCAATCCTTCTCCTCAGCCTCTCAAGGAGCTGGTACTACAGGCATGCGCCACCATGCCCAGTTAATTTTTTCTATATATATTTTTAGTTGTCCAGATAATTTCTTTCTCTTTTTAGTAGAGATGGGGTCTCGCTCTTGTTCCTGCTGGTCTCGAATTCCTGACCTTGAGCGATCCTCCTGCCTCGGCCTCCCATAGTGCTAGGATTACAGGCATCAGCCACTGCGCCCGGCCCACATTTCTTAATGTTTATTGTGTTTTGTCAATTTTCCATGCAATACTAAAAGCTCTATGAGAGCAGGAATATGTGTTCTGTTCCTGATACTATTGCAAATATCTAGAATATGCAAGTAATTTATTGTAGGTGACCAGTGAATATTGGTTGAATTACTGAGTGATTAAATGAGACAAATGGGGAAAACATTTAGAAGAATCCCAGACACATAGTAAGTAATTCATAAATGTTAGTCATCATCAGCATTAATGGTCTGTTATGGTCTTCTGATTTATCATTTCTGTTTTTTGCTTATTCTTCACCTATACGAACTTTGACTACTGATTTATCATTTCTATCCCTGTGTCCTCAGCCTCTCCCATCTATATATAGCTCATGCCAGTGAGATTTTCTTCTTTCTCCTGTGTTAAAAGAGTAGGCTATTTTCTTAAAGGGATGTGTGATGGAAAGAGTCTGGGCTTAGAAGTGAGAGTTAAAAATGGGAGCCCAGGCCAGGGGTGGCGGCTCACTCCTGTCATCTCAGCACTGTGGGAGGCTGAGAAGGAAAATCACTTGAGGCCGGGAGTTTGGGGCCGTAGTGGTCTGTGATGATGCCGTGCATTCCTCCCTGGTCTGCAGAGTAAGGACCTGTCTGAAAACAACAACAATGATGCTTTCATCTTCTTTGACATGAACAATATTGCAAAGTAGTTTGTTAAGTTTACCAACTGGATGAGGCTTGTTTTGACTGCAGGTATAGAAAGCGAGTGAAAGAAGGGATGTTTTTCTGGATAAAAAGTTGACAAGGAGAAAAGTGTGGAGGAAGTTGAAAGCCGCAGTGCGTGCATGTGGAGTGCGGAGCCTCCTGCAAGCAGGAGGGAGCAGCCACAGCGGGGTGGGGAGTGGGACACCTAATCCTTGGAGCACACGCGGGGCGGAGGGAGCAGGGGCAGCGGGACGTCTGTGCGGATGGACGTGGGCACAGAGTGTACCCAGAAGCACAACTCTCGGACCGAGTACTTCAGAGGGCTGCGGGCACGTATGTCTTGTTTCACCTTTACTGAGCACAGCGCGTGCTTCATTCATCTATTCAGCAAATATTTCTCAAGGGCCACACAGTCTGGCTGTTGCTGTAAGCACATCGTTTTGAATTGCTAGCAGCATAATGTAGAAAGAAATTGGGAATCCAGATTGTTTTGGATCTCTGTGAAGTTATGTGGCCGCATCCTCATCTGGGGAATAGTGACTGCTGTTCTGCTGCTTTCCAGCCCACGGCGAGGGTCGGGTGTGCGGGTGCGTGTCCAGCACATGGAAAAGCTAAGCTCGGTGTGACTGCGAGGCAGTCCTTTCACTCCTGTTACATCTGACAGCCACACATCCAACGTGTTAGCCTCTTTCCGAACACCCACTCGAACTTCAGCACTTGGTATTGTCTATCAGCATTCCTCATAAATTCGTATCATGTGGTTAAATTCCTTCGAAGTGCTAGATAATTTAAGGATTAAAATTAAAGCAGTTTTGTTTTTTCAACTATAGGCTCTTAAAATTTGGCAAGTGCTACGTGCTCTTTGATTTCCTTATCTTTGTGCATGCTGTGTTGTAGGACACGTCTCCCGGAAACAGCCTCGTATTGGCCTCTCCCACCAGAGGTTGCCCTGGAAGTGGACAGCCTGTCTGTAACATCATCGGCAACTACCGTATCCTGGAAACCCTCGGCAAGGGGGCTTACGGTACCGTAAAGCTAGCGAGGCACATGCTGACAGCAAGAGAGGTAGATACAAATTATGCTTATTTCTGTTACAACACTTGCTCTGTTTATCTGCGTGTGAGAGAGGAAGAATGTGTGTATTTGGGCTTTTTTCTAAGCTAATGAAACTTTTTAAAAAGAACATAAAACACATATCGTCTGGGAGTTCTTTTGCTTTCCCATTACTTTAAATGTTGTGCATATTATATCGAGTGTTTGAATAGTCTTCACCTTTAAAAATGGGTAGTGTTTTATTCTGCCAGCACAGTAAAAATTGTCTTGAACTTCAAGTATGCATGTATGTGTATGTGCTCGTGGTACTTGCATATCCATAGTATTGTGTACATTTACAGATTTATCCTCAAGAGGCTTCTTCTGTCTCTAAATACTTTTCTCGTAGCTGTGTTTCATGGGTTAGAGTGCAAGAAGACACACACTTTCCTAACCGCTGTCATACTGGCTCTTTGCTCAGCCTTACTCCTTAGTTATCAACATACACCCATTAAAACCACGAAATTAACTCCTGCTCACATTCTTCTTACGTAGTGTGAAGTCTGCTTTGCTATTTTGACATAGTTTCCTGCATTTAGGTCTTTGCACCTGCCCTTCCCTCTGCCTGAAATACTCCTCGCCCTTCCAGGTAGGCACCACTGCTGGGAAGTAGTCCTTGGCAGCCCACTTTCCTCAAGCATGGGACTGGGCAAAAATCCTGATACTTCCCTCGTGTGACACAGGTTACGCTGTATTGGAATTACTTATTTGTCTCTCTCCCCGCCTAGTCTGGTGGGCTACCCCTCACCTGTAGGGGTAGGCGGCAGGACTTAACATAGTGCTCAGCACCTCTTAGGCACTTAATAAATGTTTGTTGAATGAATGTCATAATACTTTTGAAGGAAGGTTTTAAAAGAAATGCTCTCCCTGTGCCAGACCCTCCTGGTGGATGTACCGAGACCGTGTGACGGAAGTGCCATGGCATGGATGCCACAGCGCCCTGGCTTGGGGCTGCTGGAGCAGGAGCCCTGGGCCGGCCTTCTGCCAGCAAGCGGCCCGTGTGCAGCGGCACAACCTAGAGATAGTCTTGTTCTCCGTGCGTGCCGGGACCTGGGAAGGGCGGGAAGCACGGGTCTACGCTAAGTGGAACCTTAAGTAAAGACTGGAGCCAGACCTTTGCCTCTTCACAATTCACCTCCATTTTAGTGACATAACCCCTTTGGATTTTTACTTCAGACTCCTCGTGGTTGAGTTGCTTGGATGCTTTTGGAATCTGAAGAACAGGAGTGGGTAGAGCTGTCCCTGCAGTTCTTCATCAGAACCTTCTTTAGATAAGGAACCAAAC
>NW_012149397.1:1914122-1914656 GCF_000956105.1 Propithecus coquereli | reverse complement strand
GAGTGCAGTGGCATCTTCATAGCTCACTGCAACCTCTGACTTCTGGGCTCAAGCAATCCTCCTGCCTCAGCCTCCCTCCTGCCTCAGCCTCCTCCCGCCTCAACCCTCAGTGCTGGGATTACAGGCATGAGACACCTCACCCCACCCCAGATGAATTTTAGATTCAAATTGTCATGTTTTGAAAATGGAATTTTGATTAGATTATTTTGATGGGATTAGTTGGGTTTATAAGTTGATTAATTTGGGGGAAAATCAGGTATTTTAATAATACAAAGTCTTTGTGTCCAGACATGTCAATTTTGTCTCAGATTTGCTTTCAGGGTCTGTAACTTTCTTCATCTAGGTTTTGTACAATTCTTGTTAAATTTGTTCCAAGGCATTTTCTAATTTTTGTTCCTATTGTAAGTCAGTTTTCCCCCCTAGCTACTGTGACTTTGTGGGAAGGTCATAACAGTTGTGTAACATCTTATATTTGGGTGAACTCAGTGTCATTCAGAACATTGAAAATTAAGCTTATGTTATTTTAAAGATTGT
>NW_012149397.1:1911590-1913132 GCF_000956105.1 Propithecus coquereli | reverse complement strand
GTCTATTTACAGGTATTTTTATCACTTAGTGCCATCGTCAGCCCACTAAAAGCTAGCGTCTGTATTTTTGTCAGTGCTTTCTTGATGGGTGTGTGGTGCAGCTTGCCAGTTGAGGTAACTAAAACCTCTAAAGAAAACCCAAAGGGTTGCAGGAAGTGGTACTGGAGATTCAGGGATTTAAGTCATTCTGAGTTAGTGTAAGATAAAGCATTATTCTATGCTGTGTTAAGATAATTTTAACTGCTATCCTTGGGATCAGAAGAGAGATGTGGTAGAATTAGGTCGTGGAAAGAATTCCCCAAAGAAGGGAGTAGGGATCAGCTATGTCATGCACCAAAGTCATAGGATGTGAACATAAAAGATAGTCATGAAAAACTATGCATTCTTTGGAAGAAAGGCATCTTAGTTTAACAAACATGTTACAATAGTGAATTATAACCAAGGTATATGTGTACATGCTGGGAACAGAATCAAGTCTTTAAATAAAATGGCTGTGGTATAAGTTCAATTTAGATAGACTTCACTCTCTAGGATGATTCTTAAGTTTCAATTTTTAGACCATGAACCAATGAGAAATGGGCATCAAAATTCTTATTTTATATATTTTTAAAAACACAAGTATCATTGTGAGATTCATCTGATTTAGCTCTTGGATGAAAATGCTTCCCATTATCCTTATTGTCATGGAAGCATCTGTCCCATATTTACTATGAATTTGGGGATGTTAGTTGCATCCGCTGTCTTGCCAACTTTTCACAGCTTAGAGTTATTTTGGATTCTGGACTATTGTCAATTTTTATACTACAATTTCTTTCAAGCTAAAGATTCTCCTTTAAGTTCAATTCCCCCCACCCACTGATTTTCATAGCCTCTCAGAGATCTTTCCCCTCACGTGAACTGCAAGAGTAGTTTCTTGGCGGGTGGGGAAAGGGGACAGCAATTAATTGAATTTTTCTTTTTTTCTTGAGACAGAGTCTTGCTCTGCCACCCCAGCTAGAGTACAGTGGCATCATCACAGCTCACAGAAACCTCAAACTCCAGGGCTCAAGCGATCCTCCTGCCTCAGTCTCCCAAGTCTCTGGGACTAATAGGCACTAACAGCCTCTAAGTCCCCACCACCATGCTTGGCTAGTTTTTTCTATTTTTAGTAGAGACAGGGTCTCGCTCTTGCTCAGGCTGGTCTCAAACTCCTGACCCTCAGGCGATCCTCCTGCCTCAGCATCCCAGAGTGTTAGGATTACAGGCGTGAGCTACTGCGCCCTGCCTGAATTTTCATTTAAAACAACTAGTGACTGACAAAAAGAGTTAATGCCCAGAATGATGTGCTTCAATTAAAAATTAATAGTAGCTGTTTTGGAAGCAAGCAAACAGAAGGGTGAAAGAAACCCTTAATGTTCTGCTAACAGATATAACTAGAAAGGATAAAGATTATCAGCATGTTTTTAGTACAATTTGGAAGTATAATTAATGTGCAGAAAAAGCCTCATATAAGCCTAATTTCTGCATATGAAAAATCACTTAATTGTTATACAGTTGTGAATA
>NW_012149397.1:1911025-1911540 GCF_000956105.1 Propithecus coquereli | reverse complement strand
TGGTCTTTCTTAATCTTAGTGATTTAAACTCTTTATGTTTCAGTCATCTCTCTGATGTATAGGTTAGGAACATTTTCCCTAGGTTATTCTTTTTATTGTTTATTACATCTTTTTTAAAAGAAGTTTTAAGTTTTTATGTAGTAAATTTTTTCATTTTTTTCTCGATTACATTTATGTTTCATGTCTTGATGAGGAAGCTTTATTTTGTTCCTCAATTTAAAAAAGATGCTATATTATCTTCTCCTCCTTCTCCTATGGCTTGCATTTGAACATTTGCCCCATTTGGTGTGCATTTGGAGAGGTTGGTATGAGGCGTGGGGATCTCACTTTGTTTTTTCACGTGGACGAGCACTTGTCAGGAACCCTCAGTTCTTTCCCCACTGATCGAAGACATCTGCTGTACCACACACTAAATTTGCATGTGTGTCATTTTGTTTCTCTGATCTCTTATTTAGTGTCATGCCCATGCCATGGTGTTTTTATTCCTGCAGCTTTTGATTGTGTGTTTTGAAGTG
>NW_012149397.1:1897856-1899040 GCF_000956105.1 Propithecus coquereli | reverse complement strand
TTCATTTACTGTTCACTCCTTCCCCGATTCTGATTTGCCTCCCCTGGTGCTGGGGGTGGTAGCCCTTCCACTCCGGAGTCGGAATCCCTGGATGCCTTGCCACAGCGTTGCCTTTCTGTCGCTCTTCTGGAGCTTGTAGTCATAGGGAATGAATGACTAGGGCACATGGAGACTTTGAACCCAGTTAAGCAGATTTTAAAAACACAGTGTTAATATGCATAGTGTGGCCTTTACCTGGAGGTTTTCTGAGACCCTTTGAAGGGGCCTGCAAAGTCGAAACCATTTTTGTAATACTATTCAAATATTAGCTTTTTTCATTCTCTCTTTTACAAGTGTAGTGTAGAATTTTCCAGAGGCTACATGATGTGTAATAATCACAACAGATTGAATGCAGAAGCACAGATGAAAATTTCGTAAAAATAAATTACTTATGTTAACATATAATAGGTTTATTGTTATTTTGAAATGAATTATCAAATACTTATTTTTATAATTTCTCAGTTTTCATTTGTAATATGGTAAATATCCATTAATACAACCCACATTTGGGGTCCTCAGTAATCTCTTTAAGAGTGTAAAGGGGACCAAAAAGTGTGCAAACCACTGACAGAGGATGTCCAGGCCCTTCCCCATTCTGGCTGCAGATGCCCCTTCAGAGCCGTGTCTCGCTGGGCCTGTGTTCTGCAGGACGCGCAGCGGGAAGCGTGCTCTCTGCTCTTACGGGGCGGGCTCGTTCCCTGACGTGGCCTTCAGGTTCAAAGGCGATTTAACTTATGCTTCCTAGGCGTGGCAACGCCTCTCTCCACTTATGTTCCCTTCTGTCATCACTCCCACCCTCCCCTCATTCTGGAGACCCACAGTCCATAGAAAGTATTTTTATCCAGCCAGTGACAAGCCGACCAGGTGAGGGTGTTGGTGCAGGTCCGCTTGGTAAACATTAGTAAAACTGATTCTTATTTCTTTAAGATAAAATAGGCACATAAATAGAAGCTATAGTTCTTTCTCCCTATATCCTAGTGGCTTATGTTTAGATGCTGGTACAATCACCCGTTTCTGAACAAAGGCTGCCAGGTGGCCCTTTGTTGCCTCTGTACTTATTTCCCTTGGTTAGCCCACAGATTGGGCCCCTCTCCTTGTTTAACTGCCTAAGGGGCTTTTCTATTTTTTTTTTAGTAAAATGACTT
>NW_012149397.1:1888861-1895571 GCF_000956105.1 Propithecus coquereli | reverse complement strand
CTAGTAATTACAACGTTAAGATTTGTTTGTGGTAGAGTTCAAATATGAACCGTCCACAGAAGACTTATGCTAAAGCCAGATCTATCCAAGTTAAATAACCTGATGGGTATAATAGTTTCAGTTTATAGAGCATTGTTTAAAATTGTGTGTGTAAGTTCATATTCTTCTCTTATAATGTAAATTAGAAGCATTCTACGTACATTTGTTACAGATGCTTTTTCACCGAGTTCTTTTTCCATGGAAGACTGGCAGCAAGGTCAAGAGTACAGGCAACTTTTGCAGGCCCCGCTTGGAATAGTTGTTCTTGCAGCGTTTTTTCTTCTCAGACCATTCACAATTGTATCACACTTGCCTCGGGAACACGTCTCAGCTAGTGATTTAAAGCCCTGAAGCCACAGAAGCTAACATTGACTTTAAGGAACATTCTACCATGAACAATATGTAATCTGTTTTTACTGCCACTACCAAAAAGGTGGACTGGCTAATTCAGGCAGCGTTTGGACACACACATTAAAATAGTGTCAATTTAACAATGTTGAGGCTTGCATATTGGGGTCATGTACTTTTACTGAATGTATATAAGTAAACCTGGGGTGACTGCATATTTGCAGATTGATCTTATTTTTAAAGATGAGTCTCTTCATTTTTCCTTTGTATTTTCCAGCCATCGAGTTAATAAACATTAGATTCTAGTGAGGGATTTATTTTTCTCCATTGTTTTTATACTTTTTAACTCCTTTTTTTTTTTTTTAAGAGATGGGTTCTCTCTCTATTGCCCTGGCTGGACTCAAACTCCTGGGCTGGTCCTCCCTCTGTAGCCTCCCAACTAGCTGGGACTGCAGGTACATGGCACAGCACCCAGCTAGCTACTGTTTCTGGTATACTAGTCTCTTCATAAGCATCTTTTAGGTCAGCTTTTACAGAACTCTGTCATGTGTACCTATAATGGTTTTGAAAACAGCAGGAATAACAAAAATGCTAGTCGCTTACTGGTCCTACAAAGACACTTTCAGTTTGAATATGCTTATTATACCAGGTAATTTTGCTGGGTCCTGTTTTATGAAATCTGAATCTGTCATTAAGAAGCAAGCATGGCTCATTTAAGAAAACACGTTCACCTGTTCAAAAATATTTAATACTAGAATTTATTAAGATGTGCCAGTAAAGTTCCTAATGTTCTTTTTCAGTGTTGGGAGTAGACTGACTGTCAACATGAAGAAGGAAAGATGAGTAATGGTTAGGAGCATGGTGAAGCTAGACTGTGTGGATTCAAATGCAGACTTTTCACTAAGAAAATTTTTTTTAAAAAGTAGCCCAGCTGGTGTGAGGCTGGTGATGCTCCCCTGTAGTCCCAGCTACTCAGAGAGGCTGAGGTGGGAGGATCACTTCAACCCAGGGATTGGAGGCTGCAATGAGCTATGATTATGCCACTGCACTCCAGCCTGGCTGACAGAGTGAGACACTGTGTCTAAAAAATAAATACATAAATAAAAGCACTTAGAATTAAGCCTGGGAAATGGTAAGGACTCTGTGTTTGCCGTTATTGTGTGCTCTGCTAGGTAGTTTTCTCATTTGCTTTGTTTTTAGGGGGGTGAGGAATGTGTTTTGTTGTTTGTTTAAATCTCCTTCCTCCTCCAAATACAACACACAGGAAAAAATCGAAGGTTAAGAATTGAATGGTAGATTCTAACTAGGTCTTTTTTGCAGGGCTTAATTATGGTAGACTACTTTTGAGAATAACTACTAATATTTATGCATCTAGTATACGCTGAGCTGTTCTAAGTGTTTTACCTGTATTAACTCATTTAATCATTACTACTTCATGATGAGGTAAGTTCTATTCGTAAGGACAGAGAGCCGTGGAGATTAAGTAAACTGCTCAAGGTCCCCTGACTCATAAGTGATGGATGGTTGGCTGGTCGTGCTGTGTTAGGTGCCGTTAGCTTTGAGTCAAGTGTCAATGAACTCTAAATGAGAGTATGTTTGTCATCGTTCAGGTGATCGAGAACGCGTGGGAAGCAGCGTGCCAGGGTCACTATCGTATATTAGTTAACACGGGCATCCATGTCATCAGACACTGCAGTGTGCCTCCCGTGCTCTTTCACTTCCAGCGTCAGACTGCAGACACCTGCTGTGTGTCAGGCGCTGTTCTGTGTGCTGTGGACACAATACTGAACCAAGTGCAGTTCCTGCTTCATGTAATTGACATACTGGTGGGGAACAGCAATAAACAGTTATATAATGTCACCTCAGTGCTATGAGGAAAAATGAAGCAGGGTGTATTAAGAGTCATATTCTTACTTTCTGTGGACTTGATGCTCTGGCATGTAGGGCCCTGCTGGTCCCTCTCAGGGTGAGCTGATTCTTAGAGGTAACAGACTACTCCCCTGAGGGAATGCCTTTCAGATGCAAACAGCCAACTCAGTGTCCTACTCCAAACCACCTCCTCTGTCTGGCTCTTTGATTCCCGGAGGCTGTATTTCTCTGCCCTGATCACCCCAGGGCCAGGTACTAGACAACTGGAGACAGCATCTGTATCCTAGAGCCTACCGACGTTATTCAAGGGAGCCCATCCGAAGCCTCCTCACCCTGCCGTCCCTTTCCCACAGAAATCATGGCAGAGGCTTTGCCGGCACTTTGCCCTGGCTCTTTTGCCCCTGACCCACCCTGGTGCTTCCCTGCGTGGTCCTGTGTGGTGTGGAAGGCCCTCTCGGGAACCGTGAGGAACAATCTATGATTTCAGTGGCAGTCATCTCATCATCTGTTGGCCTCGCCATGCCTGAATAATAATACAACGTACATTTTAAAACACAGGGTGAAGAGACAGTATTGGAAAGAAGTTATCAATTCCCAATGAAAAGTAGGGGCTTCCTCTGAGTAATTCCTTTAAGAAACATCCTTATCCTTCTGAACCAAGCTTTGTGATGTCTCCCACGAGTCAGATAAGTGCTGTTGACTTTGGGTCGAGCCACGTGATGTGCAGCGGAATTTTAAGTAGGCCTCAAAGGATCTAGAGTTTTCAAGTTTCCAAGTGAAGAGGAGCGGAAAGACCCTTGCAGGGCTCATTGCAGTGCTCAAATGTGAGCTTCCCGTCGAGTGCTGGAGGGAGGGTGACACACAGCAGCTGCAGGCTGCAGAGGCCCTGGTTCAGTCTTCTCGGGGCAGAGACTCAAGTGTCACCACACTGCGTTACAGCCAGTTTAAACGGCACTGTCTTTTTCTTAAACTGAAACTGCTTAATTAAAAAGAAGAAATTTGTAACATGTAATGAAATAATTGATTTTTAAAAAACTGTATTTCTGCTGGCTGGCTAGTTAGCCGGCCATAAGCGTATACAGGGGCGGAGGCACACTGCTTGCCACAGGATCTTGTTCCAGTGCTCAGTGTCTTTGTCACGAGAGCATCTTTCTCTTACTTTGGACTAGGATCTGTCTTCTAGAAACTTCTACGACACTGTTCTTTATTTTGCCATGTGGAGCTTTAGAGGTTAAGTCTATCACGCCATAGACAGGCAGCCCTTAGAGGCTGCTATTTGGGGTTTTCCCCTTTCCAGAGTAAATCCTCTCAGCCTCTTTGGCCACCCACAAGAGTTCCCCTCAACAGAAGCCTAGTTTATTCCAGCCTTACAATTGATTTTCCCCCGTTTCCTGAATTTGTTTAATTCCTGCTAAAATTCACTTAATTGGTTTCCTGCCATAATTCAAGTCTATTGGGGCATTTTTAAATGATGAATCTTTTGTATTAGCTGTCCCTTATAGTTTGGTGCTATCTAAATTGAATATGGATGTTTTCATCCAATTAAAATATTCAACAAGGCAGGAACAAGACCCTACAATGGAGAATCCAGCCTTCTAAGTTGATACTGCTGGGGAGCTCATGCCTGTAATCCCAGCACTTTAAAAGGCCAAGGTGAAAGGATCACTCAAGGCCAGGAGTACTAGCCTGGGCAACATAGTGAGATCCCATCTCTACAAAAACTTCAAAAATTAGCTGGGCATGGTAGTGCATGCCCGCAATCCTAGCTACTCTGGAGGCCGAAGCAGGAGGATCCCTTGAGCTCAGAAGTTGGGGGCTACAGTGAGCTATGAAGGCACCACTGCACTCCAGCCTTGGTAACAGAGTGAGACTCCATCTGTAAAAAATGGGGGGAGGGGTGAAAGAGAGAGAGAGAGAGAGAAAGTTGATGATGCTGCTGACCCAGTAGTAAAGATTTTTTGTTTTTGAGAGACAGGATCTCATTCCGTTTCCTAGGCTAGAGTGTACTGAAGCCTCAATTCCTGGGCTCAAGCCATCCTCCCACCTCAGCCTCCTGAGTAGCTGGGACTACAGGCAAGTAGCCGGAACTACAGGTGCACACCAACATGTTGGAGTTATTTCTTAAAAATTTTTTATGGAGATGGGGTCTTGCTATTGCCCAGGTTCGTCTTGAACTCCTGGCCTCAAGCAATCCTCCCACCTTGGCCTGCCAAAGTGCTGGGATTATAGCCATGAGCTACTGTGTTTGGTCAGCAAGGCATTTCTTGAGTAAGACTCGTCCACCATTTTTGAAATTGGACTTTTTTGTAAGAAAGGAAAATTCCTGTGTTTCAGATTTACTGAAGAAAAAAATACATATATGCAAAATACCCAGTAGATTGTCAGATGTTTATTTGAACTTATTGACTATAAGAATCCATCAGGCTTTTTGTGAGGAAATCCTATTACACCCACCTCAGTCAGCTTGTTTGCTTCATTGATTTCCCTCCTCCCTTTCTCTCTCCATCCCTTCCTGTCTTCCTCCTTCCCTCCCTCCCTCCCTTCCTTCCTTCTTTCCTGCCTCCCTTCCTTCCTTCCTTCCTTCCTTCCTCCCTTCCTTCCTCTCTCCCTTCCTTCCTTCCTCAAACAATAGTTTATTCCATAGAATAGAATAGGTTTCCAGTGAGCTGAGCAGAAGAGGTTGGCTTTAGAGACAGAGAAAGGATGAAGAAAGCAGAAGCAAAGAACGGGGAATATATGAATCCTTTCAAAGTTACTTTTCTTGTGAGGCAGTGACAGGGAAGTAGAACAGTAGAAAAATAACTGCTTAATTAACATGAAGTTACTTTCAGTTACTTCTCTGTGTGTGAGGATTGAAGCGGAGGAAACTTTATCATGCCCATTAAACTGGCCTGTTTGGGAAATTGGCTGTTATCTCTCTCCTGATTTCTTAGAAGGTCAGATAAGTTAGTTTAGAATTGAAGATGTGAAACCTTAGCATTAGTGACTCCAATTTGATTATTAGTCTGGTCTTTTGGGGCCTAATGCAGTAGCTTAGTCTAAAACAGTGGCCTCTAATTTTTATTTAATGATGCTCCCATTTTGGTCAAGCTCTCACCTGGGGGAGTGTAACTGACACCCAGGGCGTCAGCACTACTCTCAGTTACCATCTTTGTGGGTTTCCAGTCTCAGCATGGCACTTACAGGCTAGGGTGTTCTCATTATCATGTGTTTCTTTGACATTTTACTGTTCTAGCCAGAGAAGGGCCCATTCTAAGGCTATTATGACTGTCGGGAGGATCATACCAAGAGTTTGGAGTATGCTCCTCAGGTAGAGTCTCTGTGAATCGAACCAACTAAAATCAAATAGCCAGATGTGGAGTCTACCCATGTTAACCAGGCAGTCTGCTCCGCAGCACCCGATGTATTTACTGACGTTCAGAAAGAAGCGTCATCAATGGCACAGATTCCTCCCTTTTTAGGTGGTAGATAATCTAGCACTCCACGACCAGGTTAAATTAAAGCAGGGAGTGCAAGTTGCCCCCAGAAGCTACCAATCGTGAGATTTTCTCTGCAGCATTGTCCTGCCAGGTGAAGGAGGCAGGCATAAATAAGGAAAAATGAAGAGGGTGAGAGTCTTATTGTGATGGGGAGTCTTGCTCTGATGGTTTTGGGAAAAGCGTTTCTGCAGCATGAAGTCAGCAACTTCATGTCATGTTGTGGCATCGGGCGTTCTGGTGAACTCTTTATGTGGCCCGTGCATCAGGCATGAGGCTTGTCCCTTGAAATTTACACCAAGTTCTCAGCTTCTGCTTAAAGGGCTTTTAGGAAAGTGGTTTTCATTGGAGAGTTGTAGCCAGATAATAGAGAAAACTAGAAGAATTCAGTTCCATTTCTGGAAGTTATTTCTGAGAATTCTCTTAATATTTTAGAAGCCTTCTTTGTTTCTGATTTCAAATTGGGTGGTATAGGGTTATTCATTGTGCCCCAGTGCCCCTAGAGCATGAGACATCTGCCCAGGAAGAGGAAAGCTGCTTTCTTTTCAAAGCTGATGTTAGTTTGGGAGCCAGTCAGTGCTTAGACCTCTGTAGCATTAATGGCCTTTTTTGGCATTCCAGGGAAGGCAGGTTAGTTATGGGACAAATCAGGAAACCTTATAGTTTGAAGGCAGAGAGAACCAGTTCATGCTTTTCCTGTGGTCTGTAGTATAATTACTTTTGCTGCAGCCACCACTGGGTTATCTAGAGCACCGTTGCTTTAGCCTACTTAAATCAGTAGTTTTCAACCTTAGCTGTGCATTAGAATTATTTGCGGAGGTCTCTTTGTTTTTTAAAGCATGTTTCCTTCGTAGTCCTTCCTCCCGAGAGGTCCTGGCTCGGTGTGTCTAGGTGGGATGTGGTGATCCCGGTGCACAGCCCAGGGCGGAATGTCTGCTGGGCGTTGAGGCATTCTCAGGCCAGAGTTCCAGAGAGGGA
>NW_012149397.1:1880494-1888406 GCF_000956105.1 Propithecus coquereli | reverse complement strand
GAAAGAGGAGAGGAATTGAGAATTTGGGGGTAATTAAAGGAAGTCTAGGTGTCGTTCTCACCAGGGCTGTGTGCTGGGATCACCCCATCCCACCCTAGACCCACCATAATTTGCGTAAGTGTACAAATATATATGCAAGGATGTTTCCAATAGCCAAAATGTCTAGCAGTAACCTACATGATATTAGTAAAATTCAGGTCAAATAAATTGCAATGTCCCCACACATCTAATATCTCCCCACATCTGTAGGTAGGTAGGAGAGGTCACTGCTTTTGGCTAATGTTGACCAATGGTCTTCAATAATGCTGTTGATTATCTCATTTCCCTGTCATTGTTATCTTCCCTATCGCAGTCTTTATTTTAAAGTCAGGGTGGTTTCAAGACAGTGATTAGAATCTCTTTAACCACCTTCTTCCCTTGAACCTTGCTGCAGTGGCTCCCGCGTGTGCCCCGCTTGCCACGTACCCCCTGCCAGGAAGCCGTTTGCCCTGCTCCCCCTCCGCCCCCTTCAACCTGTGTGATGAGAAGAAGCGGTAAATTCCCTTCTCATCAAGAGAAAGTGATGCGAATATGGCAACTGTCAGCTGTCTTTTCTTTGTAGAAATTCCCTGTTTAGGCAAAAAACTTTCCTGCTCTTGTGGCAACCAGTGGCATCAGTTTCTGTGTGTCCTTCCAGAGATGCTGTGTGTGTCAAGAAGCAAATACACCGATTCTTTCTTTTTTGTTGTTTTGGGGTTTTTTTGTTTGTTCGTTGGTTGGTTGGTTTTCTGAGACAGGGTCTCGCTCTGCCACTCGGGCTGGAGTGCAGTGGGGTGATCCTAGCTCACTGCAGCCTTAAACCTGGGCTCAAAAGATCCTGCCACCTCAGGCTCCCAAGTGACATGTGCCACCACATCAGGCTGATTTTTTTTTGTTTTGAGACAGCCTTGCTGCGTTCCCCAGGCTGGTCTTGAACTCCTGGCTTCATGTGATCCTCCCACTTCAGCCTCCCAAAATACTAGGACTACGGGCATGAGCCACCACATCTGACTTTATTTTTCCCTTTTTACACGAAGGCATTTTCTGCCTTCCACGTGAACTTTGTGGACTTCTGTCGGCCTCTCTCGATTGTATCTGCGAGACCTTGGATGCGTTCTCTGTTCAGCAGGTGCCGTGGCAGGTGAGGCAGAGCAGTTACGAGGACCCGACCGCCGGCCTGCCCTGCCCCACACCTGTGCATCTGGAGAAGCAGCCTCAGCGCTGCGATCGTGAGGATCGCCATCGGTTTCATGTCTGTGATCCCCGGGCTCCCTTTCGTGTCCGCACTTTATTTTCCTATCGATTGGTAAAATTGTCTTTTTCCAAAGATAATACCTGCACACTCAAGGTCCTCTCTATTGGGACATATTTCTTTATTCCTCTAGCATTTCTGTGTTTGATTCTTTAACTGGTGTATATTTAAGATCGAGAAGGGAATATGGAGAAATAAGGTGAATTAAGATAGTAGAGGCTGGGTGCAGTGGCTCGTGCCTGTGATTTCAGCTGAGGTGGGTGGATCGCTTTAGCCCAGGAGTCTGCGGTTACAGTGAACTGTGATTGCACCACTGCACTTTAGCCTGGTGACAGAGCAAGACCCTGTTCCAAGAAAAAGAAAAAAAAAAAACGGTAGAAGTCAGTTGAATTGCTCTTACTTAAATGTCCTTTTATAATCAAAACTTTAAAAATATGTTGTATGTCCTTATGGGACTTTCCTTAAAGCTCACGTTTTCCTTTCAATAAATTATTCCTTCCAGATTTAACTATCTTTGGCCATCTAGTTCCCAGATTATGAAATCTCTGGCATTTTTATGTCACTTTTATGCAAATTGTCAACTTTTTAAAAAGTTCTATGCCAGTGCCCACGTGTTACCCTGGACTTTTCTATATCAGCAGCTTAAAAGTCGTTGATTATTTTAGTTGGAAATTTCTAAGGCAGCAGTGTGGAATCCTGAGATGAGCATGGACTTTGAAGCCAGACATCTCAGAGTAGGAATCCGGGCTCCAGCGCAGAGTAGCTGGGGCTGAACGAGCTGCTTCACCTGTTGCAGTCTTCCTTCTCTGTAAATTGGAGACCATCACATCCGCCGGCCGGAGTGGTGATGATTAAGGTAAATGAGATCGCAGCTGTGGGGCCGCGGGCTCTGTGCGGCACTTGGTAACTGGTAGCTGCCGCTTCCTCCCTGTGCCCCTCGTCTCGCACAGCACAGCCTTCGTTACCCCCGTGCTGCCAGTTTCTGCCTGATACATAACTCGGATAGTAAGGCGAATATGGAAAGTCATTTTGGTGATATTCTGACCCTGCTCTGCCGGGAAGTCTTTGGCTGCTCTTTCTGCCTACGAAGGAAGCTTCTACCAGCCGTCTCTGTCCGGTCCCATTCATCTTTCCTTTGTGAGTTCCTAGTGCTTTCCTGGTGCGACCTCTGCTGCAACTCAGGGCTTCTCAAAGTTCGCTGTGGTGTCTGTGGTGTGTTATCTACTGCTGTTTAAAAAACTTCCTCCGGAACTTCCAGAAAAAACACTGTTCATCTCACAGTTTCTGAGAGTCAGGAATTTGGGAGCGGCTTAGCTGGGCAGTTCCGACTCAGGCTCTGCTCACTTCAGAGGTCTGGTGGGTGCCAGCACGGCTGCAGCCATGCAGAGACTTGCGTGGCCGGCGTGTCTGCTGTCCAGGGGCACGCTCGTGCGGCCGTTGTGAGACTGCGGTTCCTCACCAGCTGTGGGCACAGGGCCTGTCCGGGAAGGGGCTTGAATGTCCTTACGACACTGGAGCAAGTGGCCTGTCAGAGCAAGGAGGGAGCCGCAGTGCCTTCTAGGACCTGGTCGGTCTCTGAAGTCCCTGCCGTCACTTCCGCCATGTGCTGTTGATGGGAGCAGGCCACGAAGTCCGGCCCACGGCCAAAGGAAGGGATATTAAGCTCTGCCTTTTGAGGGGAGGAATTTATGGACATACTTTAAAACCACCACACCTGAGGTGCTTGTGAGAAGTAAGATTCTGGGGCCTCGTTTCAGCTCCAGTGATAGGTGGGACCCTGGAACCTGCAGTGTGCAACAGGCACCCTTGTGAGTCTGATGCAGGTGGCCTAGAGCCCACACTTGGAGACACACTGCTCTGGCCAGAATGGGTCACCGGGTCCTGGTCTTCCTTAAATACCTTAATTGGCTGCGCCTCCCCGTCTTTGCTCACATACACAGAGCACTTGTACCGCATTTTCAACTGTGGACATCCTTTTTAAAGTCCTGTGTAAATCTGCCACCTCCACGGAGCCTGCTGTCTGCGACAGAAGTGAGCTCTCCCTCCCTTAAACTCCTGTCAGAGCCCTCTTTTTCCTGCTCTTTGGCTCTAATTCACTTTGGTTCAATTCCACTGCACTGCTAGTGGGGATTTAAAACGATCGCCTTCATTTGACCTGCTCTTCAGCCATCGGAATTATGATAACTTTGAGACAAGCATTTTGCTGTGCAGGATTTAAAAGCAGTGTGGTCACTAGGATGCTGAGGAGGCTGGCTCAAAGCACACTTCTTGGTAGTGACTGCTTTCATGCAGGCCTTTATCAAACAAATGCATTCCTGTTGTGTGCCAGGCTTGGTTTTAGGTGTAGTGAAGGGAGACAGGCGTGCTCCTGTGCATGACAGGGTGATAATAAAAGGTGCACAAAAATGTATCATCACAACGTGAAAGACATTCTAGGGGAGAAGTGAACCGACGGCTATGATGTAAGACAAAGGAGACCTACTTAGGTAAGTTTGCAGAGATTGTGCCTGAGATTTTAAGGATGAAACGGGAGAAGAGATTTAAAAGAACTTAGTATTAATGTGTTCCAGTAACTGAAAGGAGTTGGGCTGACCAGAGCTGATGCTGGAGGGTAAGCAGAGACGACAGGGTGCAGGGTCGCCATGGTCAGGGAGTCACTCTAAGTGCAGTAACCTGAGCTATATTGATATGGTACCAAATTGGAGATTTTCTAATTTAGCGGTCGTGGAAGTAATTGGGAGATTCAAATTAAAACTACCAACTCTACTGTAAAGGATTGGGAAACAGGATTTTTGTGATAGCTTGACAGAGGGAAGCTAGAAAAGAACTCAAGCTTGAATGGTTATCAGGGATGTGGGTGGCCATCTTGTCATCTCGGAACACAAAATGTGGGAGTGACCACAATAGCAACGGGAGTATTTATGTTGGAGATAAAAGTGGTCCTGCCTTTAAAAATGAGCCAGTATTTTCGACGGGAAAGGTTATTCATCCGATTCCATGCTTTTAAGTTCTGAGCTCAGGTTCATAGCTTTGTCTGTCAACTCCCACCCATGTCCATCCCCCTGAGCTGCTGATTCAACTCTAGGAGAGACCCAGTGGACAGGGACAAGTACCGCAAGAGTCCTGTGATCTCTCACCAGCTCCTTTCCACGTGGCCAGCTGCTCCTCCTCTCTCGAGGCTTTCCCCAGCCCTCGCCTCCTGTGGGTGGCAGTGTCCCGGGTCAACCAGGTTCTGGCCAAATTCCCCATAGAGAGAGAGCAGGGCCTTGGAAGATCTTTTTCTTTCTTTTCCTGGGGGGCGTCCTCTGGTTCGCAAGGGAGTTGAATAAGGTGGCCTCTATAATCCTGTAGTTTTTCGAGGTCATATTCACCCAGGCCACGATAATATGACCCTTCTCTGAATTTATAACATGTGAATATACAGCAACGATTTGCTATTTCTCCTTACCCTGTGGGATGGCTGGGCTGCTCTGCCGGCCTTGGCAGGGCGATTCTTCGTAAGGTCTCGCCTGCGTTCACTTGTGTGGCTGCATTCAGCCGGTGGGTTGGCAGGGGCTGGACGCAGTCAGGACAGTGGGTCTCTCTGCCTACATACTACCCTCCGTCCTCTCAGAGGCTCGGCCAGCTTCTTTCCACTGCTCCAAGAAAGCAAGCCCCGCAATGCCTGACGTCTAACCCAGCCTCTCCTTGCTTTGAATTTGCTAATGCTCCATGGGCCCAAGCATGCCACGTGGCCGCATCTCCCATCAGTATGAAAGATGCACTCCACAAAAGCGTGGACATGTGAGGCATGACTCATTAGGGTCACTAATGTAGCAGACTGTCACAGCCTCAGTGCTAAATTACCTGTCATCTCTAGTGAGGGGTTCTCAAGGTGGTTTTGTTTCAAATCTTCTCAGGGAATTATTGGGAATTATCAATCTAATATGCTCATGGTGTAATTCACTGGGGCCATACAAAATTGGGACCCTTGGGTAGATAGTGAACCAGACTAAATTTAATCATAAAAAACTATTCTTGCCTGATTCTAATCTTACATTTTCAAGATAGCAAAATGAAAGTCAGGGTGTGGTACCCTCCTTCTTTGAGACCTCTGCTGTTTTTCGTAAATGGAAGCATTTGATAATAATTTATAAAGCTACTTCAAAGTGACTCTAGACTTTCATATTAGTCTTAGATATGGAATAATAAACAGTAGCAATAAATTTATTACTGAAGAGAAAATTTACATTTATATTGCAATGGTATAATATAATATTTAATAACCTATATTGGGGGATTGTTTTGTTTTCTTTTTTAGGTCTACCAAGAGATCAAAATTATGATGATGTTGCAGCATCCACATATAGGTACTTTCTGCTTTTTAAATACTGTTGGGTCTAAGTGCATTGTTGAAAGCATGTCATAAAGCTAAATATGTATGCCAAAAATGGTAGAAACTCTTTCCCTTCCCCTACCCCACGTAGGGAAATAGAATACATATCTGAACTTTTGTATTAGCTTTTTGAAATTACTGAAGAGAGGTTTAAAAGCTTAGGTATTAAACATTTGGATTTAAAGCTTTAATGCAGTAGAAACATCTATAATCATAACAACTATAATTTTCTGATTCTTGAATGTATTAGAAAATATAATTGTATTTCATTAGTATTGAGAAGGGAATTATAGGAAGTCAGAATTAATATTTTCAGGAATTCTGCCTCCAGACTGTCTTCTGACTCAAGGCTGCAACATCAATTTTTTCCTGGGTCTCCAGCCTGCCTTGCAGATTTTGGACTTGCTGGCCCCCACGATTTCATGAGCTGACTCCCAAAAATAAATCTCTCTCTCTCTCTCTCTCTCTCTCTCTCTCTCTAAAAAAAGAAAAAGGAAAGAATTAATATTTTCAAGAGTATAATACTTTGTGCTGTGATTACGTTCCAGAGAAAATACTTGCACACTGAATCATATTTAAGATGGGATACTTGCTATCGAAAGGGATTTTGGCAGGAATTCTTTTATAAAGCAAATATTTGTTTCCTGTGCCCTCTGTGTGTAGAACTCTGTGTTAGGTGCTATGAGGTTGGTTTAAAGATGAGGAAGTACCTCCCCTCATAGTAATCATAAGAACAAAATGAACATACTCAAATTACTGAGTATTGACCCTACTCTCCATATATCCAATGAAAACTTTTGATCCCACATATAACCAAAGGCTCTTTTTAAATCATTTAACTGCTTTATATATAACATATATCTCAAACTGTATTTTATGTATCAGTGATAGCTCCTACAATCTAAAAAGAGTATTTCAGGAGTGAAATCACTTTTAAGATAGTCCACATAAGTTTGTCATGAACATCAGCTGTAGGAAATGAGAGGGGTAATATTTAGTGTTAAAGTTAGTCTATCAAGAGTGCTTCAGGCACATGGAATATAGGAATAACATGGAAACACAGGAAGGAAAAAGCTTTGACACAAAACTGCTGGTTTTGATTGTATACTTTAACAAAAGCCTTAGGCTCTGTTTCATCAAATCTAAGCCACCATCATTTAAAGGGCATTATTTTTTATATACCGCTAAGAAAGGAAAATGCTACCAAGCCATCACCCTAATATCAGGGATATTAATTAAAATAGAGATCTGAGAATCAGTGAAATACAGGATGTTTGAAGAACAGGATAATCACAAGGAATATAATAGCAGGAAGAAAATCTCCTTTCTCTGCTTTTTGTTTCAACCCGTTGGACCAGCCAGCCAGCCAACTCTGGATTTCAAATTCCAGCTTTTCACCAGAAAACTTTATCATTACTGCCTAGGACTAGCTCACATAAACATATTTATTTTGTCCTTTAATTATTTCAGTTATACCCCGGTTAGAGTTCTGTACTTACTAAATGGCATATCTTTGATAATAGATTGAAATTTTTAAAAATTCATTTTGCATTAAAATAGTTTTCCCCAAAGAGCCAAACTGTGCCTTGGAATGTTAGAAAGGTTTTATTTTTATGCTGTTCAGCAGCCACTCATGCCTTAACTTTCTTAAATGGTTTTTCTTGGCAATTTGAACATACCAGAGTCGAAGGAACCGTATGATGGTTTTATTCATGAGTTCGTCAAACATTTATTGGCTCCCATGTGAGGTACTTGTTTGGCCTAATACTCTATGAAAGCATCAGAAAATCACCTGCCCTATAAAAGACTAGTGTGTCCCCTGCCTTTTTCTGTAAATTTCATGTAAAGTAAGTATTAACACAATCAAGTAGATATGCACAGTGGTGACTTGATAGCTTCAGAGTTTTGCTTCGGTTTCATTTAAAAATGTATGTCTTTCTAATTGATGTGTTACAGTTTTATGAATTAGCAGCAAGAGAAATAGTTGTATCTGCGACAAGGGACTAGCAAAATCGCACTGACCTACTAAAAATCATTCCTTAAGAACAGTTGTTTTGTTTTTTTTTCCAGTAAATTGCAGTATAATCCCTTCTACTTCTTTCCTCTCTGGCTTCAGAATAGTAATAAAGGAACCTTGTTCTTTGGGAGTTGTGCTAAGTTTCCCAAGCAACAAAGGTCTGAAGCGGAATTACATCCTTAAAGCCATAATGACAAGTGAATGGGTGCGCAGTTGTGGGAGTCGAGCAGAGCTGAGCGATTGCTGCAGG
>NW_012149397.1:1866559-1868504 GCF_000956105.1 Propithecus coquereli | reverse complement strand
CAGTATTTGATTCTGTGGTCTATGAAAGAAAACTGAGATGTTTACTAGAAAACCAATCTGGCCTTTTTCATAACTATACTCTTCATTTTTATAAATTAGCCAATATTTTTGCTTTATACAACTTAATTTTGCTCGTACTCAGATGAATCTGACCTGCAAACATTTATGTGAATATGGTTTATTGACCATGAGGAAAGGCTAGTGTCAGCCAGCAAGAGCATGTCTGTGTCTGGATGCTCTGCAAGGAAGCAGTGTGGTGCTTAACCCCAGAGTTTCGGTTCTCTTCCATCTCTACTCAGCCCCATCTGCCACCTGGTGGGAGCCAATTCATCAGAAAGGCTTAGACCTTTACTCACCTCAATCTTGAGGCAATTCCTCTGGTTTTTTTGTTGTTGTTTTGGTTTTGTTTTTTTTTTTAAGAGACAAGGTATCTCTGTGTTGCCCAGACTGGATTTAAACTGCTGGGCTCAAGCAATCCACTCGCCTCGACCTCTCGAGTAGCTGGGACTACAGGCATGTGCCACTGCGCCCAGCTTCTGGTTTTTATTTTAAATTCCCTGCAGAAATTCTGAAGCCTTTATTGGAGAAACCTATTAGTTGGACCAGGAAAGATGGTGTGTGTGTGTGTGTGTGTGTGTGTGTGTGTGTGTGTGTGTGCGCGCGCGCGCGCACCTTTACAATCAGTGGCTTGATTTACAGTGCTTACCATTAATGTAATCCTTTCTCCTTGTTGCGGTGTTTGTCTAAGACAGCTCCTTTAGGCCTGGAAGAATCAAGCATGATATTGGTGCTTCTGTTTTTCTGTTTCTAATTGCCATGCATTCCAGGAGCTTATAAGCCATCATTTCTTTGACTAAATAAAAAAAATTTTCCTGTTTATGACAAGGATCACAGGCCCTTCTTTCCATATTCATGAGCAGGTGGGTTTTCCTTCACCATTCCAAGCCTGGTTATGACTTATGCCATTTTAGTTGTTCGGTTGAGCTCTTGTTCTTTTCAGAGAAAAAGAATAGATTCCTGACTCTATCTTTTTTACTTACCTCTTTCTTGGTGGGCTGGTAACGTTAGTGCCTCTGTTCTTTCATATATGACTGCAAGTGAATTAGGCTAACACTCATATTTTAACCTAGACAACATTCGGGTTCTTAACCTTCTCTCTTTTTTTTTTTTTTAAAGAGTGAAGGGAGGAATCGTTGGTCCGACCCTACCCAGACTTTAGGAAAGTCTCCTAACAGTGTAGAAGGGGGAAGAAGCCCTAGGTTCTGAGAAACAGGGAAGGAACCACATAGAGTTTTACTCTCCCACGTAAACCTGTTGTAGAGTGGGAGCGTCAGATAAGAAAGAATTCTTGACACAAAGATTAGCATAGAAAGAAGCAAAAAGTTTATTTTACTTTCCCCCAGAGAGAGGGGGAAAGGGCCCAGCACATGAAGGAAAGAAAGAAAGAAGTGCTGGCTCTCAACCTTCTTTAGAAGTCACTGCTCATAGCTTAAGAACGTGGCACACACCTAGAAGCCCAGCTACCCAGGAGGCTGAGGTGGGAAGATTGCTTGAGCCCAGGAATTTGAAACCAGCCTGGGCCAACATAGCAAAACCTTGTCTCAAAAATAAAACATTAATATTAATAAATAGACATGCAAAATAGCAAAGAAAAGACTAGAAGCAAATACAAAACAAGAGATGCTGTCCTTCTTTAATGAATACAGTCATATATTTGTATATACTTTTCTGTGTTTCCTAAAATTTTTATAATGAGCATCTGAAACTTTAATATTAGAAAAAGAGACTGTTTTTAAAAAGTTACCAGTAGATGTGAAATTTCAGTAAAACAGCTGTTTAATGAATGGTGCCAACCACAGGAATAACTGCAACGTGACTAAAGCACACCATTGCAGAAAGCGGGAGGAGTCCCTGTTAATGGTGCGCATAGCGCTCTTCATAGTTC
>NW_012149397.1:1849165-1853069 GCF_000956105.1 Propithecus coquereli | reverse complement strand
ATAAAATTTTACCTGTTTGCAAGAAAATTTGTTTTTTCACAAGAGAAATGGCAGCACATTATTTATTTCCTGCTTTTTAAATCAAAATTGAGATAATAACAGTAAGTATTCTCTGAAGGTAAGTTAATTTGAGTGCTAATTTTTACCAAGATACTAGGATTCCAAATTCTTGTCTCGGGCACCATCGTCCTGGCTGGCTGCCTGTATATGATGATGAAAAGGATTGAGTTAAACCAGGGAGGTTCCCTAGGGGAGGCAGATAGTAAGCAAGCCATGGTTTCATTGTAGAACAGTGAATAGGGAAATAGAGATTATTTTGTGAACATTAATAACTTGAGCAAAGGCTGGGGGCTGGGGGAGCAGGACGAGGACCTGAGGCAGGAGCCACACCTCTGGGAGACGTAGAGAACAAGGTAGAGAGAGTGAGTGTTCAGCAGTTTGCCAAAGGCTCCAGATGGCCACATAGTAGCACAGTCTCTACCTAAGAAAGAGAGACACTTGAGCATCCAAGAGAAATGGAGAGTCTAATCTTCTGAATGTTTTTAATCTGCTTGCAGGCCAAGCATACATAGAATGAACATGATTTACAATACTAATAAGTAATCTGTCAATAAAAACAGCATCATATGCGAATGACTTTCTTGAGGTTATGAAATAGGAAATCAATAGAATCAGTAAAGTAGAATTAGGTAGGTTTGGAGAACATGAGGGTAGGATTGGTTGTGGCGGGAGGAGAGGAGAAAAGGACAGACGTTGGGTTGGTAGAGAGTAGTTAAATATGTTTTATTCTGTATAGAACCAATTTCCCAGGCTGGCATAGATTTTCCTTCTTTGTTTTCAGAAGAGTCTTATATCAACTAAATTCAAAGATAGAAATAAAAAGATTAAAGTGGAAATGAGCCCTGGAGTAAAAATGTATAAAAATCAGCTGGCATCATCCTCCTAATCTGAACATTGTTTGGTCATGAAAGCAAACTAAAATTGTTTCTGTATTTCCTTCTGACATTTACTTCCTGAAATTGCATTGTATGATTTCTGTTTCCTTAATCACAGCCTTCCATTTGTTCTCTTTATTCAAATGATGTTTGATCACTCACCAATATGACAGCCTAAGCACAGATTCTTCTTTCCTCCTTCCTCCTGAAAAGCAAACTATTTATCACTTCCCCGTTTCATAGATCACTTAATTTTGAATTGTTTTGGGGAGTAAGGCTTGTTATGTTAAGACTATGTTTAGTACTCGGTGAACTTTAGCAATATTTACATTCCAGTGTTCTTTTTTCTGACTCCTGTGTGTTTTAACATTATCTTTTTCCTTATGGTTAAAAACTATTAAGAACTTTATTGAGTATCACAACTGGGGTAGATAGTTTGCAGAGAGTGACTGTGTAGCTATTTCTTATGAATAGTTTATTCTCTGATAGATTTTCTTTTATTATAGTTCTGTTCTCCATCATGTCTTCTAATTCGAAAGTGACTTAGAAGATATTGGTAGAAGACTTAATTAGAACTTTCTAATGTCACAAATTTCAGTCTGCAGGACTAGAAAACTATTGTTTCATGACCTTTCTTGTTTTTACAAAAATGTCTAAATTGTTGAACTGCTCTCTCGAGCTCCTTCTGAACTCCAGGATCTGTGACTCTGTGAGTTGCAGAGTCAGGCTTCTTACAGGTGTTAAGCCCAGGGGCTGTTCTCTGGTCCCCGTCCTGTGTCTGTGGGTGCACACACCCCAGACACTGCACTTTATGCCTGTGCTCTTCTAATTCTCCTTTCCTAAAATTATTCCTTTCACTCTTTGAAAACAGTTTTTAAGGCTTCTTTAATTTCTTTGGGGTCATTTCCTTTCTGTGCTCCCCCTGCAGACACCTTCCTCACTGAAGCTGATGCCTCCAGGTCCTGACCTGGGCCTCCTTGGTTCCCTTACTGTGAGTGATTGAAATACTTTGCTTCTGAAGGGGTGGTCTTTATCTTCAGCTGAACGAAGCCTCAGTGCCAAAACTTATAAGATCGTGCCCACAGCTTTAATAATGTCTGGATTTTCCTTTTATTTCTATCTGTAAAATGAATTGAAAGACTGCAGAAAATAATTGGGTTTGAGGGGCTGCACTACTAGTGGTCATATTTTTACTTTCAGATAAGGCACTCTGTGTGACAAGTTTTCATCCTTTAAAAATAATGCTTGCAGCTGTGTGTGGTGGCTCACACGTGTAAATCTGGCACTTGGGAGGCCGAGGCTGGAGGATTGCTTCAGGTCAGAAGTTGAAGACCAGCCTGAGAAAGAGCAAAACCTCATTTCTACCAGAAATAGAACAATTAGCTGGGCATAGCGGTGCAGGCCTAGAGTCCCAGCTACTGCAGAGGCTGAGGCGAGATGATCACTCGAGCCCAGGAGTTTGAGGTTGCAGTGAGCTACGACGATGCCATAGCATTCTAGCCGCAGCAACAGAGCAAGACCTGTCTCTGAAAAACTGATGCTTGAGTCTTCAATTGGATGCAGTAGGCCTTCTCTCTACAGATTACTTCTTAGGCAGATTATTGCTTTCTCTTCTCTCTGATCCATATATCTTACTCCTTCACTAATTGAAAATACTAGTGAGCTACAGGATGCCTGGACCTATGTTAATTTCTGAAACAAGCACACAACTTGCATTTTTCAGCCTTCAATATGTTGGACTTTTTTCTTTTATATGTGAGTGTTTATGCAGAATTCTAACATGAGAATGATCACAGCTGATAAAAACCATGCAACTTTTAAACCAAAGGCTCTACATGCTTTAAGTGAGCCCTTAATGAGGGAAAAATACAGCTAATCCTTGGTCTGGGGCACAGGGAAGCATAGTTCTTGGCAAGTCCTTGCTTTGACACAAGCACCTCTGAGTGGAACTCTGAGTAAGGCTCATCTTGAAACCAGGCCGTGCTGAAGGTTAGCCCACTTTCTGCTGGAATCCTCCTCATGCTGCTGTTTTACTTCTGTTACCCGTTTCCACACTCGGCCTGGTCCCCACCACCAGACTAACAGTTGACATGAACTAGGCTTAGGCTTTAGAAGGTTTGATTACACCTTTAAAGGTCTGATTCTGTCCGGATGGCGTAGTTTCACAGTGAGTCTTAAACCACTGAGCACAGGCCCGACAGACAGTGCTCAGTAAATTTTAGCTTTCCTTCTTAATTATAAACCGCTCGGACAAGAATGTGAGGAGTTTTCTTAGCTTACACTCAGCATACCTAATCTCTCAAGGTCACGTTACTGAACAACCTGCACAGCAGGGACGCTCTGCCCCACTTTTTCCTGTGCTTTTGGGCATCTGCATGAGGCTGTGGAGACTGCCTTAATTTAAGACTCCCCGAGAAGTAACGTGATGGTGTTAGGATAAAACACAACAGGATCTTTTCAAAGAAGTTTGAAGTATTGGGTATCACTAGCAAAATTTTAAACTTGTCAAGGGCTTTATTATTTTATCCACGTATCCACTTGCACTGCACCGAGCCACAGAGATCGAGCAGAGGAGGACTGATGACAGTTAACACATGTGTCATCTGGACTGTATTTTTAAGTCTGCTTTTGCCCAATCACCGAGTGTGCTTTCAATCGGCAGCCAAAACATTTTGTACCAAAGTGGTCTGATATGGGCTAGATGCTCTAGCTACCAAATCCAGAGTGCCTGTCCTGTAGGAACTTTAAGTGATTTAGAGCTTTAAAAAATATAATCACTTCTCGATACAAAACAAGAAGATTAATAGGAATTCAACTTCATGCAACTTGAATTTTAAGAAATACATTGCTATTTCTTAAGATTTAAATGTAATACAGGTACTGTTTTGCTTATCTAGATTGTTCAGCTAGACTGTGAAATATAACCACCACTTTGAATACTTTCCTAAGGGAAAAATATTGCTCAAACT
>NW_012149397.1:1842071-1848228 GCF_000956105.1 Propithecus coquereli | reverse complement strand
GTCTGCATGGTCTGCGTGTGCTGGCTCTGGGCATCTCTGAACGTCTTGCGGCCCAAGTCACTGGGAAAAGTCTGGGGTGGAGTCAACTTCTTCTGCAGCCCAGGGACCTAGAGTTGCTTCCCCTAGAGCAATATTTAAGTATTGTTGCCACAGGAAAAGAATGGATACTAAGTGGCAATCAAAGGAATCTGAAGGTGTTCGTTTCCAGTCCTTCTCTGACTCTATGGAGCCATTCTCTGAGACAGAGGGCAGAATTCTCAAACAGAAATGCAGGGCCAGGCAGTTCTTCTTGAGCAATTTATTTCAAAGACATGTCTCCCTCATGTTGGGGCTATCGGAATCCCTGTGGCTACATCATTAACTGATCTGTTCTATCAGGAGAACATTTACTGAGCACCTACTTTGTCAGGCTTTCTACTGACACTGGTGGCATGTTGACAAGATATAGCTGTGCTTTCGCAGGGAGCTCCAGGAGGGAAGTGTCCCTACAATATAATGTGGCATGCGTGAACTAAAATGACAGCAAGAAGGGATTTTACTCTCATTAGGAGAGTGTATCAGGGAAGATTTCATGGAGGAAATCACCTCTGGATGAATTTTGAAGTGAGTGGAAAGACGCCAGTCCTTCAGGCATAGAGAATAGCCTTGTCAAGTGTTTTCTGACCTGGTGCTTTACCAAGGGACTGCACATCTCTAGGAGGACGAGAAAGTCAAGTTTCAGGAGCCATGATGAAAAGCAAAGCCTGGTGAGATGGCAGAGATTAGACTGCAGGGGCCCAAGGGTGTGTGACTTGCATGCCAGGGAGAGAAGTCTGAACTTGAGCCTGAAGGCTCAGCATGCTCTACGAGGTGGTGAGCAGATGAGTGACAAAGTCCAGTTAATGTTTTAGGAAGTTCTGGGCAGTTGAGTTGGATAGACTGGATGTGGGGGGCAGAGGAGGGAGCCCAGTGAAGATGAGGCCTGAGGCTCTGCACTGAGACCCTGGCAGCAGAAGAGGAGAACACGGGCCAGCTGAAAGGCTGTCAGGAAGCCGACACCAACAAGATGTCATGGTTGGTCTGGACATGGGAAGTGAGGGAAAGGAAGAGCCTGTTCCCTTCCAAGTGTCAATCCTTTGAAAGGATTTCTGCAGAAAGGCACTAGAAGAAGAAGATCAGAATTCTAAATCCCTGCTCACCCTTAAATGAAAGAAACTACCCTTTGGAAATCCAAGGACACGATGACTGAGCTGGAATTGAGGAATATTGTCCTGGTGAGACTCCTATGGGTAGCTGTGTCCAGTAGCTGTCTGTGCAGGTGGAACTGCAGACTTCCAGCCACTGTCACTCTTTCTGTGTCTGTAAACAGTTCAACTGTTTCTAACAAGTTTTTTCTTTTTGGAAAAAAAATGCTCTGTTTTCCCTATAGGGATTTTGACTATTCTTTATAAAGCATAAAGGAGTCTTTATAAAGGATTCTTTGTAAATTTCCTTTGGGTAAGAAGACTCTAAACTATATTGTTAAAACAACATAGGATACTGTGTGAAACAATGACTAGCTTCTATACCCAGAACCTTATTATCATAGTTCATTTAAATGATGTCGCCGTGTTTTCGGAAAATGTTGAGAGCACATTATGTTCATGTCATATATTCACTTTACCACTTAGACTTGAACTGAGACATCTCTTGGAACAAGCATGATGTTATGCATAGCTTGCAGGACATCATCCCTCTCCCGTAAACAAAGGCTGTAAGAAGTTCCTGCCCTTCTCCTGCCTGCTTTCAGCATGTGGAATTTTATATTCATACCATTTGTGTGCTTCAAAAACTTTTCAGTTGCCTATTCATCAAGTATGGCTGCATATCCTTCCTTTCTCTCCTACCGGCATGGTTCCTTGTGTGTAAGCAATTTGAGGGGGAGGCAAAGGGGAAAAGCTAGAGTCAGCCATTCTCTGTCCCAGAATTTCCCGGCATCAACCTTGTTCTTAAAAATATATGTGTACTATTCCCTTAAACTCCAGGAGGCTTTGTCTCATTATATACTATTCTTTTGCTACCCTTTCCCACTTAAGGTACCCAGTACTCCTAAGTCCTGTGAAATACCCCTTGGATCTGGATTGATTATACCTGATTTTCTCCACTGCGCATAAAAGGTATACTGTGATTGTGAATTTTCATATGCTGTGTTTGTAAGAGTCTCTCATTTTCTGATCTCTGCAGCATGGTTTCTAATCCAGCACCGCCAGCTGCTGCAGAAAACATTCCTGACAGTGTGACCACCGCACCTCAACTCGGCTCTCGACACACAGCGAGTTGGCACGGGTTCACTGTGCCGCTGCAAGAGCAGCAGAACCCAGTGTCTGACGACTGCCCTGCCATCAGGAGCCTTTCCCTTGGAGCGAAACCACTGATCCAAACTCCAAGTGGAGGCTCCAATACTATCCTTAAATTGAGGACAAAATTGAGGAGGTGAGTGTCGAGTGATGGTAGTTGTTTTACAGTAAACACATTGAGCATAAAGAGAATTGTTATGACTGTCTGTTGCAGGGGGCAGAAAACCCAGTCCAAACAGGCTTAAATAAAAGAGGCATCTGTTAGGTCACGGAGCTAAAAAAGTCCAGGCCTAGAGTCAGGGTCCATTTCCTATTCTGCCTCCTCTTTGCTAGTTCCACGACTGAGCTCAGCACCGTCAGACCCGACCTCTTCCTGCACACGGCTCTGCTCAAGCCCGAACCTGGGGTTGTCTCCTTAATCTGTGTGTGCTGGCTCTGGGCGTCTCTGAACCTGTCAGTGGCCAGGGTCCCTGGGAAAATTTTGAGGTGGCGTGAATATCATCTGCAGCCCAGAGACTTAGAGCTGCTTCCTCTAAAGTTTAAGGATTGCTGCCTCAGGAAAAGAATGGACACTGAGTGGCAAGCGAAGGAACCTGACGGCCTTTGTTCCCAGTCCTTCTCTGACTGTGTAGAGCCATTCTCCAAGGCGAAGGGCAGAATCCTCAAACAGTGCAGGGCCAGGCACTCTTCTTGAGCAGTTTGTTTTAAAGCCCTGTCTCCCTCATTTTGGGACAATCAGAGAATCCCACTGGCTAGTTGATTAACTCATCTGTTCTGTTAGGAGAACATTTACTGAGCACCTGCTTTGTCAGTCTTTTAGCTGACACTGGGGGCACAGTGACAAGATGATAGCTGTGCTTTGAGGGAGCTCCAGGAAGGAAGCGTCACTACAATACAATGTGGCGTGCATGAACTCAATTCACACCAACAAATGATTTCACTCTCATTGGGTGGTGCATGTGGGAGGACTTCATGGAGGAGATGGCCTCTGCTAGAATTTGGAAGAGTGAACGGAAAGATTCCAGCCCTTTAGACACAGGACAACACAGGTCCTGCAGGTGTTTTCTGACCTGATACTTTACCAAGGGATTGCATGTCATCAGGAGGGCCAGCAAGTCAAGTTTCTGGAGGAATGACAGAAGGCAAAGCCTGGAGAGACGGCAGGGGTCCAAGGATGTGCGACTTGCACATCAGGCAAAGGGGTCTGAACTTGATCCTGAAGACTCAGCGTGCTGTAGAAAGGTGGTGAGCACATGAGCAACAAAGTCCAGTTGAATTTTTAGGAAGTTGTGGGCAGGTGAGTGGATAGGCTGGATGTGAGGGGCAGAGGCGGGAGCCCAGCGAAGATGAGGCCTGAGGCTCTGCTCTGAGACTCTGGCAGTAGAAGTGGAGAGCACGGGCCAGCTGAAAGGCTAAGAAGCCGACACCAACAAGATACTATGCTTGGTCTGAACATGGCAAGTGAGACAAAGGAAGAACCTGCTGGTTTCCAAGAGTCAATCTTTTGGAAGGAATTTGGTGAAAGACACTGGAAAACAGGATCAGAATTCTGAATCCCTGCTTATCCTTGAAGGACAGAAACCATGCCTTTGGAATTCTAAGGACGCGATGGCTGAGCTGGGTACAATCAGGAATACTGCGGTCCTGGTAGGACTCCTGCGGGTAGCGGTGTCCAGTGGCTGTCTGCGCAGGTGGACTGCGGACTTCCAGCCATTCTGTTACTCTTTCTGTTCTGTAAACAGTTAATTTTTTCAAAAAGTTTTTTGTTTTTAAAAATGAAGACTCTGTTCACCCCTTAGGGATTTTGAGAACTCTTTATAAAGGATTTTTTTATAAACGTACTTTAGGTAAGAAGATTTTAAAGTATCTAGTTAAAAACAACATAGGATACTCTGTTATATAATGACAAGTTTCTGTCCCCCTAATCTTACTATAATAGTTCATTTAAAACATGTCTATGTGTTTTGGAAACAGAGTGAGAGCACAGTATGCTCACGTTATGTATCCGCTTTGCCACTTAGTCCGGAACTGGGACATCTCTTAGAATAGGCTTCACTTTACGCATAGCTCCAGAACATCATCCCCCACCCATAAACAAATACTCAGTCATGTAAGCTGCTATTTTGTTTTGTTCAAGGTAATAAACTTTTAAGATGACTGTTTGGGGAAAAGCAGCTACCGGTTAGCAATTGCTCCCGAATCTGCACAACAAGTTTAGGAGAGTTTTATTCTTTGAAAAACATGAGATGGTTTGGGGAGGCAGGTGTGTGTGTCACACAGCAGGCTGCCTGTGGTCACAGCTCCGTCAGACTGTTGTTTCTGCCTCTGCCTGAACCCAAATCCCCTCCCAGCCAGACAGAAGTGTTCGCTTATGCAGCTAGCCCTGCCTCAGTTTATACCACATCTTCTACCTGTTGGCTGAGACATTGGATGTTGATGTCCACGTCAACTTCTGGGCACCCCAATATGATGTTCCCTCCAATAGCCAGTGAAGGAGACAACTTCAAGGCTACATAAGAAAAAATGCACATTCCTCGTGAAACTAACATGTGCCCACTGCTGCTTAATTTTGTGCTGTGCATTATACAGTCCCAGCTTTCCTTACAGTTGTCCACAAAGTGTCCTTTCTCACTGTGATCTTACTTTAAGCACCTACTGTCTGGCGGTGTCCTTGGTCATCTGTTTGTGTCTTTGTGCCTTTGCATACTGCAAAGGGTGTGACACCTTCCTGCCCTTCCCCATGTTGCTTTCAGCATGTGGAATTTTGTATTTACACCATTTGTGTGCTTCCAAAACCTTTTAGTTGCCTGTCCATCAAATATGCCTGCGTGTCCTTTATTTCTTTTGTATTGGCACAGTTCCCTGTGTGTAAGCAATTTGAGAGGGAAGCAAAGGGGAAAAGCTTCAATCAGCCATTCCCTGTCGTATAATTTCCCTGCATTAACCTTGTTCTTAAAAATATATATGTACTATTCCCTTAAACTCTAGGAGGCTTTGTGTCATTGTATGCTATTCTTTTACTACCCTTTCTTACTTAACTTACCTAGTACTCCTAAGTCCTGTGAAATACCCCTTGGATCTGGATTGATTATACCTGATTTTCTCCACTGTACATAAAAGGTATACTGTGATTGTAGAGTTTTAAATGCCATGTTTTTAAGAGTCTCTAATTTTCTGACATCTGCATCCCTGTTTCAAATCCAAGATCTCCAGCTCCTTCTGAAAAGGTTCACACTGCTGTGGCCACCCCAGGAACCCATGTCCCTAGCGGCCTTGATCTCAATGCCACTTTCCATGGTCAGCAAGGGGAGCAACCAAACCACAGCCCTCCGGCTTCTCCCAACCTGCTTCACTCAACACCACCACCCCCGACCCAGAGCCCAGGATTTTTCCGTAAAATGCTGGCAAGGTTCAGAAAGAGGTAAGTGTCGGGTGATGCTGGTTTTGGAGTCAACATACAGAGCTTAAGGAAAATGTTTTTTTGCTGTTATTGTTGTTGCATGAAGCCACTGCCCAGGTATTTTTCATTCTGCTATCAGCTCATGTTTTTCTGGTTTGTATATATCTAACTGTATATGTTAAAACATTAAAATAGAAAGCACAGAGCTCAGAGTCTTTTCAAAACACTAAAAGTTGTCTAGCATTTGGGAGGTTTTTGTGATTATTCTTTAATTACTGTTCCTTTTGGTCACACACCTGTCCGCGGGGCAGGGTCACTGTGGTTTAGCAGAACGTCAGCTCTGGGCGAGCGAAGGACCGGTGCTCCACAGCAGTCGGCAGGGGAGGGCTCGCATCCACTCCGGCATCTGTGGACATAAGGAGAGGGGCGTGTTTCTTTGCTC
>NW_012149397.1:1834229-1838129 GCF_000956105.1 Propithecus coquereli | reverse complement strand
GTGCATCCATTGATGCTAAGTCCTTATTTTGGCAAAGAAATGTCACCAGCTGGGCAGTGGGATGAATTTTGTTGACCATCGAGCTGCCCTGAAAGATAACAGAGCACAAAAGACAGCTGTAATTATCTGTACCTTAAAATTATGTGTACACGTGCATATTTATGTACGTCTGTATACGTGTACGGGGAAACCAAGCGTGTCTAACTACTTGAATCAGTTAGGACTCGCTGTTGCAGGGGGCAGAAAACCCAGTCCAAACAGGCTTAAATAAAAGAGGCGTCCATTAGGTCATGCAACTAAAAAAGTCCAGGCCTAGAGTCAGGGTCCATTTCCTATTCTGCCTCCTCTTCAGTAGTTCCATGACTGAGCTCAGCACCGTCAGACCCGACCTCTTCCTTCACACAGCTCTGCTCAAGCCCGAGCCTGGGGTTGTCTCCTTGATCTGTGTGTGCTGGCTCTGGGTGTCTCTGAACCTGTCAGTGGCCAGGGTCCCTGGGAAAATTCTGAGGTGGTGTGAACGTCATCTGCAGCCCAGAGAGTTAGAGCTGCTTCCCCTAAAGTTTAAGGATTGCTGTCTCAGGAAAAGAATGGACACTGAGGGGCAAGCGAAGGAACCTGACGGCCTTTGTTCCCAGTCCTTCTCTGACTGTGTAGAGCCATTCTCCAAGGCAGAAGGCAGAATCCTCAAACAGTGCAGGGCCAGGCAGCTCTTCCTGAGCAGTTTGTTTTAAAGCCCTGTCTCCCTCATTTTGGGACAATCAGAATCCCACTGGCTAGTTGATTAACTCATCTGTTCTGTTAGGAGAACATTTACTGAGCCCCTGCTTTGTCAGGCTTTCAGCTGACACTGGAGGCACAGTGACGAGATGATAGCTGTGCTTTGAGGGAGCTCCAGGAAGGAAGCATCACTACAATATGATGTGGCGTGCATGAACTGAATTCACAGCAACAAGTGATTTCACTCATTGGGTGGTGCATGTGGCAGGACTTCATGGAGGAGATGGCCTCTGCTAGAATTTGGAAGAGTAAATGGAAAGATGCCAACCCTTCAGGCATAGAGAATAGGTCCTGTGAGCATTTTCTGACGTGATATTTTACCAAGGGACTGCATGTCATCAGGAGGGCCAGCAAGTCAAGTTCCTGGAGGAATGACAGAAGGAAGGCAAAGCCTGGAGACATGGCAGGGTCCAGACTGCAGAGGCCCAAGTATGACTTGCAGGCCAGTGTTAGGAGTCTGCATTTGATAATGAAGACTCTGCATGCTGGAGAGAGGTTAGGAGCAGATGAGCGATAAGGTCCCATTTATATTTTAGGATGTTCTCGGCCGTTGAGTGGATAGACTCGAGGTGGGGTAGAGGCAGGGAGCCCCGCGAAGATGAGGGCTGAGGCTCTGCATTGAGACCTTGGCAGTAGTAGTGCAGAGGATGGGCCAGCTGAAAGGTGGTTAGAAATGTGACACCAACGATGTCATGGTTGGTCTGGACATGGGGAGTGAGGGACAGGAAGCTGCTGGTTTCTCAGTTTCAATCTTTTAGAAGAATTTTTCCAGAAAGGCACTGGAAGAATAGAGGCAGAATTGTAAATCTCTGCTTATCCTTCCGGGAAAGAAACTACGCCTTTTGAATGCTAAGGACACAATGACTGAGCTAGAACTCAGAGACAGTGTGGTCCTGGCCAGACTCCTGTGGATAGTTCAGTCGCGTAGCTGTCCATGCCAGGTGGATCTGCAAACTGCCAGGCACACTGTCACCCTTTTTGTGCCTGTAAACAGTTGAATTGTTCTAATTAGTTTTTCCTTCCTGAGAAAAGGGAATCTCTTGACCCCTTAGGCATTTTGACTGTTCTCTTAAAGTATAAAGGAGTCTACATAAAGGATTCTTTATAACTGGTCTTTTGGTAAGAAGATTCTAAACTATACAGTTAAAAACAACATGGGATACTCTGTTATTTAACCACTAGTGTCTATACCCATAACCTTACTATAATAGTTGATTTAAAACATGTCTATGTGTTTTGGAAACAGTGTGAGAGCACAGTACGCTCACGTTATGTATCCACTTTGCCACTTAGTCCAGAACTGGGACATCTCTTAGAATAGGCTTCACTTTCCGCATAGCTCCAGAACATCATCCCCCTCCCATAAACAAATACTCAGTCATGTAAGCTGCTATTTTGTTTTGTTCAAGGTAATAAACTTTTAAGATGACTGTTTGGGGAAAAGCAGCTACCGGTTAGCAATTGCTCCCGAATCTGCACAACAAGTTTAGGAGAGTTTTATTCTTTGAAACACATGAGATGGTTTGGGAAGGCAGGTGTGTGCGTCACACAGCAGGCTGCTCTGTGGTCACAGCTCCGTCAGACTGTTGTTTCTGCCTCTGCCTGAACCCAAACCCCCTCCCAGCCGGACAGAAGTGTTCGCTTATGCAGCTAGCCCTGCCTCAGTTTATACCACATCTTCTACCTGTTGGCTGAGACATTGGATGTTGATGTCCATGTCAACTTCTGGGCACCCCAATATGATGTTCCCTCCAATAGCCAGTGAAGGAGACAACTTCAAGGTTACATAAGAAAAAAATGCACATTCCTCGTGAAACTAACATGTGCCCACTGCTGCTTAATTTTGTGCTGTGCATTATACAGTCCCAGCTTTCCTTACAGTTGTCCACAAAGTGTCCTTTCTCACTGTGATCTTACTTTAAGCACCTCCTGTCTGGCGGTGTCCTTGGTCACCTGTTTGTGTCTTTGTGCCTTTGCATAAAGGGTGTGAGACCTTCCTGCCCTTCCCCACGTTGCTTTCAGCATGTGGAATTTTGTATTTACCCCATTTTTGTGCTTCCAAAACCTTTTAGTTGCCTGTCCATCAAGTATGCCTGCGTGTCCTTTATTCCTTTCGTATTGGCACAGTTCCCTGTGTGTAAGCAATTTGAGAGGGAAGCAAAGGGGAAAAGCTTCAGTCAGCCATTCCCTGTCCTATAATTTCCTTCTATTAACCTTGTCATTAAAAATATATATGTACTATTCCCTTAAACTCTAGGAGGCTTTGTGTCATTGTATACTATTCTTTTGCTACCCTTTCCCATTTAACTTACCTTTATCTCCTAAGCCCTATAAAATACCACTTGGATCTGGACTGATTTTACGTGATTTTCTCCACTGTGTGTGATAGATACATTGTGATTGTGAACTTTTCGGTGCTGTGTTTTAAGAGTCTTTTATTTTCTGATCTCCACAGGACTCTCCCTCGGGAGAGAAGACGAGCCCCGTCAGCCAGGATTCCCAGTGGAAGCTCCCCGGGTGGAGTCCCCTTCGCTGCTGGCACGTCCATGGACACAGCAGCACGTGGGCGGCCGCAGGACCAGCGACCTGCTCCACCTGACCGCCCGCCTGCCCCTCCCGCCCTAGCCCGTCGCTCTGCCCCATCGCCCCTTCCCGTGTCAGTGAGAAGGTCCATGTTCTCCTGCTTCTGTTGCTGCGCAACATCTGATTAAACATCAATAGACGTTTGTTAGGCATAGATGGCTTTCAAATGAGCATGTCAGTGAAATTAACAATTTATAAAGAAAATATCGATCTACCTTTCTTATTTGGAGAAGTCAACTTTAATGAGGGTCAGATTCTCGCTGATCCTCTGTGCCACGCTCCTGTGCCTCGCAGGTCTCACCGCCACCTTCTGGCCCATCCAGATGCACAGGGCCAGGTGGAGCAGCCTCTTGCTCTGTGGGCCAAAATCCTTCCTTCTCCACAGTCCTTGGACCATTTCCAGTCACAGGGAAGGGACCAAAGCGTTCCTGCCTCCCCTTCTCGCCCTGTTTTTCCTGGTGCATTTGTTGAACTTAACTATTTGGGCAAAACAATGTCAGCAGCTGGGCAGGGGGATCGGTTTTGTTGACCCCTGACCTG
>NW_012149397.1:1827160-1831534 GCF_000956105.1 Propithecus coquereli | reverse complement strand
CAAGGACTGGGGTTCTAGTCATCCTACCACATCTAGAATCCTTCGACATCTGGAATACACCTTCCCATACCCTCGAAAACCATGCTGTGTCCCAGATTCCTTTTGGGTGTTTCAGCGAAAATGAAGAGCCTACCCTGAGTTAACCGCTAAGTACGATGCTTTTATGCCATCGTGATACACATTGACTTTCCGCAAATGCATCTACCATGTAAATTAAGGAGAAAGTACACAGTGCTTTGTTCGGCACTTTACTGAGAGTTGTCCGTTATTTTGGAAAAGTGTGCTGCCATCACGAATTTTATTCCTGGTATGCGAGTCATCAGTAAAGCACATTTTATCGATCTGTATTTGTAGCTGTCCTGTGTACAGTGATTCTACACATACACACGGAGATTTAGCACTTATTTAAAAATGTTAACCATAAGGCTAAAGTGCCAAACCCAATGTTCAGTTAGATATTTAATATTGATTTTATCCCAATATTTATTCTGCCAAAACAGAGTAAAAACATAAATTAGGCAAATATTTTCCAAAAGAATATGCTAATAGAGAGAGATGTCAAGTACATATTGTACCTCCAAGACATAAGGAAATGATTGGAAAAGAATAATAATGTAACTGAAATATTGATGGCATTTTTGGATCAGTAGGAAAATTTGTCACTGCTTCTTAGATAAAACCAATGTAAAAATCAATGTAAAATATGGCCAACTACACAGTACTAGAGAAAATTATCTTATTAGCTGTATGAGTGACTATTAATACAAAACTGGAAAGAAATTCAAGAAAACTATTTTTTTCTTGTTCACCAAGTAATTTGCATGTTAGAGAAGAATTTTGAGGTGGGGAAAGATTTCAAATACAACTTTATCATGCACTGCAGTTCAGTAAACTTTCATTATAAGCGAAGAAACACCTCAGGTGATAATGGAGATTTACTGTTTGCATCTATTAAATTTGTAAGAAATGAAGAGTCACAGAGCAAATGTTATATTCAAAATTACTGACAGTGGATGTGAATAAACTTCCATTACATGAAACCCTTAACATTCGTGGCAAACAGCTCATTTCTCAGAGCCATTGCCTCGGCAGCAGAGGGACAGCAGCCACGCTGAGTGAGGCGAGCAGACAGCAGCAGGACTTCACTAGGCTGCAAAGGTGTTTCAGCAATTGCTTGTCTTACTCTCCACACATGGGTGCCAGGAACCACGGTGAAAGGTCACACATCGCCAGCCTTGTTGTTACCGCTCCCGGTGACATGGAGAGTGCTCCCGGGATAATAGGTTATTTTGTGAACTGTGCAGTGACAGTGATGAAGTGTTTGTGTGTCTTCTTCTGTACAACACAAGAAGTAGCTCTGCTAAGGAGAATGTTTTTTTAAAAAAGTTGTTCACTTTTTGATGCTATTAAATAACTTATTTATTTTCCTGGTTTTCTCATGTAATTCTTTTTCAGGTGCACACAAATGTTTATTTCCACAATGACTCAATTAACCAATGTTAATTAAGCAATTTTTTTGCCAATTCATTACTAATATAAAATGAAGCCATCTTATTTAGCAATGCCAAGGCTCAGAATAAATAACTTTTAAATGTAGTTATTGAAAAATTATATGTTGAACCTGAAATATTAAGAAAATATGGGATATATTTTTCAGACATATTTAAAATGTTAAATGGATCCTTCCTAAGTTGTAAGGAAATTAGATAATTGAAAAGGGATTATCAATAACTGTATTATACATAAGCTCACTCACTGAAACTTGCATAAGTATACACATACTGGTTCTAATTTAGAAATATATTGCTCAGGTAGATACTATTTGAAATGTATAAAGAATTGATTTATAGATCTTGCTCAACTTAATCTACTAGACCTGGCTGCTAATCCATTTAAAATACCAAAGAATATGTTGACAATTTGCAGAAAGTTAAGTAAGTGACTTTGGGACCAAAATGTCTTAATGGTTCTAGTTGGGAAAGATTTAGCGCTTAAGATTTTCATACCCATTCATTTGGAACAAAGCTAAATTACTTATTTACCCGATTTTCAACTCTGCATTTTGGCAAGGATGGTTTCAGTACAATAGAGTGGTTACTAAAAAAAGCAGTAGAACCAAGTGCAAAAGCTAAGAGGGTATTTGAGACGCCTTTTAACAGATGGAGAGTAAAATATTACTACGTTACTGAAAACAAAAGAAACATAGGGATCTCAGTGGAGTTCCTCAATGCAGCTCACTTCAAAGATATTTTGCATTATCGACATCATATGCGTGTAGTACACACTCATACACAGACAGCTGTATAGCACGATAGGAAACGTGTGGTGAAAAGTGCATGTTGGATTAAGTTAGGGGTTGTACTGTTTGTCAGTCCTCTGACCTGTCCTCCACATTATCTCTTCATATACTCTTTGTTAACTGTTCATTTTTCCTATACTCCCTGCCACTCACAGAGGGACATGGTCCCCATAGTGTGAACACGAAGCAGGATAAATAAAACAACACACTTAGGTTATCTTAGTCATGCTGCAGGAAACTAAAGACAAACAGAAAATCTTGAAGGAAAACCAAACCTTACACACTGAGAAGCAAAGGTAAGAAGAGGTCTCATTGAGGGCTATGCAAGCAAGAATAGAGTAGGCAGAACTACACAAAGTTTTGAAACTCTCCTTCAAAGCCTAGAATTCCATATTTAGAAAACATTTCCTTCCAAAGGGAAGGAGAGAGTGCCATCAGTAATATGGTGGAGGAGGAGGTCCCCAGCCCTAGTTCTCTCACGGAAACACCAGCTTAGTAAGTACCCTAGATGGGAGTGCCTTTGTGAGAATCAGGGAGCCGAGGCGAGGGGTAGCAGAACACAAATGGAGCACAAAAGCTGCATCAAAAAGGGTAAAGGGAACAGTCTTACTTTGCCTGTGTTGCCTGTCCCCCCAGATGACACAATCCCTTTGGCCCTTGATTTATCAAGTAGGGGAAAGCGAGGCAGAGGCTGATGTTCAACTTTCCCAGGATTTGGGGGAATACCTCAGAGCCTACTTCTGTCTTGCCTCATGTGGAACACCTGGGGAAGTGGCATGGCCAGACCACCTGGGACAGCTAGAAATGGGGAAAAGGGACAGAGGCTCACAGTGATGCAGATCTTAGCAGTAGCCTCACACCTTCATCAGTGGTCTCACCAAACAAATGCCCTCTCTAAGGGCCTTGCTCAGATGGAGGAAACACATAAACCAACCTTCCTTGACCATGGAGCTCCTCCAGCTGGCCCCATTCAACTGCAGAGCCCAGTCAGTGGCCCCATCCAGCCAGAGGGTCCAGCCAGCATACCTTGGAAAAACTGCAGAGCCCAGCCACAAACCCTCTCCTGCTGAGGAGCCCAAACAGCAGCTCCACCAAAGGTCAGAGCACCAGAAGCATGCCCCACCCACCACAGACGCTGCCATCTGACTTTCACAGAACAAAGGCTGGACTAATTGGTGAAGGCTTTTCCCTGCTGAAGCCAATCTTTAAACACTGGAAGAAGCCACTACTTCCTCGAATATGAGACACCAATGAAAGGATACAAAGGTCAGGAAGAATCAGGGAAACTTAAGACCACCCAAAGAAACTAATAAACTTCCACTGTGAATTGGAGAACTATAAGCTGCCTCAGCAAGAATTCAAAATACTTATTTTAAATAGGCTCAGTGAACTTCAAGAGATCACGAAACCAAACAAAATCAGGAAAACAATACACGAACAAAATTGGATGTTCAACAGTAAAAAATAAACCAATAAAAACAGACATCCTGGAGCTGAAAACTACAATGACTGAATTGGAAAATATGATACCGATCTTCAACAGCGGACTCAATCAAACAAAAGGAACACTTCGTGAATTTAAAGACAAGTCATTTGGAATTATCCAATCAAAGAAGCATAGAGAATCAAAGAATAAATGTGAAGAATGCCTAGGTGAATATGGGACACCATCAAGTGAAACCGCATGAAACTAATACATATTATGACATTTCCAGAAGGCAAAGGGAAGAATAAAGAGGCAGAAAGTCTATTTATGGAAATAGTTACTGAAAACTTCCCAAAACTGGGGAGGGAAATAGATATCCAGATTCATGAAACCAAAAAATGTCTATGTACCTGAAACCTGAGTAATCCTACACCAAGACCATTATAATTAATTTGTCAAAAGTCCAAGACACCTGGTCATGGTGAATTATTTTTTTGATATGCTGCTGAATTCTATTTGCTAAAATTTTGTTGAGGATTTTTGCATCTATATTCATGAGGGATATTGGTCTGTAGTTTTCTTTTTTTGTTGTCTCCTTTCCTGGCTTTGGTATCAAGGTGATATTGGCTTCGTAGAATGAGTTAGGAAG
>NW_012149397.1:1809887-1824065 GCF_000956105.1 Propithecus coquereli | reverse complement strand
CAGCAATTGCTTGTCTTACTCTCCACACATGGGTGCCAGGAACCACGGTGAAAGGTCACACATCGCCAGCCTTGTTGTTACCGCTCCCGGTGACATGGAGAGTGCTCCCGGGATAATAGGTTATTTTGTGAACTGTGCAGTGACAGTGATGAAGTGTTTGTGTGTCTTCTTCTGTACAACACAAGAAGTAGCTCTGCTAAGGAGAATGTTTTTTTAAAAAAGTTGTTCACTTTTTGATGCTATTAAATAACTTATTTATTTTCCTGGTTTTCTCATGTAATTCTTTTTCAGGTGCACACAAATGTTTATTTCCACAATGACTCAATTAACCAATGTTAATTAAGCAATTTTTTTGCCAATTCATTACTAATATAAAATGAAGCCATCTTATTTAGCAATGCCAAGGCTCAGAATAAATAACTTTTAAATGTAGTTATTGAAAAATTATATGTTGAACCTGAAATATTAAGAAAATATGGGATATATTTTTCAGACATATTTAAAATGTTAAATGGATCCTTCCTAAGTTGTAAGGAAATTAGATAATTGAAAAGGGATTATCAATAACTGTATTATACATAAGCTCACTCACTGAAACTTGCATAAGTATACACATACAGGTTCTAATTTAGAAATATATTGCTCAGGTAGATACTATGAAACCAATACATATTATGACATTTCCAGAAGACAAAGGGAAGAATAAAGAGGCAGAAAGTCTAAGGAAATAATGATTGAAAACTTCCAAAATCTGAGGAGGGAAATAGATATCCAGATTCATGAAACCAAAACATGTCTATGTACCTGAAACCTGAGTAGGCCTACAACAAGACCCATTATAATTAATTTGTCAAAAGTCCAAGACAAAGAGAAATTTTGAAAGCAGCAAGAGAAAAGCAACTTGCCATATACAAGAGAACTTTCATAAAACTACCTATGGGTCTCTCAGCACAAACCTTGCAAGGCAGGAGAGAGTGGGATAATAAATTCAAGCATTGAATTTATTCTGGCAACGAAGAATACTGTACTTCTCAAAATACCTTCAAAAATGAAGGACTGATGAAATCTGTGCCAGATAAACAAAGACTTAGGGAATTTTTTACTGCTAGACCTGCTTTCCAAAAAGTGTTAAAGGCAGCTTTTCTAGTTGAAATTTATAAAATATTAAATAACAACACAAAAGCTTATTAGGGTACAAATTTCACTGGTAAAGATTAATATGTGGACAAACACAGAATATCATAATACTTTAATGCTTGTGCATAAATCACTTTTCACACCATAACAGTTAAAAGCAAAAAGTATTAAGAATAACTATAACCCCCCCAAACTTGTTCATGAATACACAACATAAAAAGAAAGAAACTCTGACATCAACAATATAAAGTATGGGGGAGATATAAAAATGATAAACAAGCATATGAAAAGATGCTCAATATCATTCGTCATTAGGGAATTTAAAATTTGAACAAGATACCTAAAATGACTAAATTGAAAAATTGGACAATACCAGTTGCTGATAAGGATGCAGGGCAACAGGACTCTTATTCATTGCTGATGGAAATGCGAGATGGGACAGGCATATTGGAAGACAGTTTGGAAGTTACTTTTGAAGATAAAAATAACTTGCTGTACCTTCCAGTAAATGTGCTCCTGAGTATTCATCTAACATATTTCAAAACTTATATGAGCACAAAAACATTAATGCAATGTTTATATTAACTTTCTTCATAATTGCCTAAAACAAAACCACCAAGAAGTCCTTCGATAGGGGAAAGCGTAAACGAACTGTGGCACATGCATATAACGGAACATTATTAATTGATAAAAAGGAATGCACTATGAAGACACATGAAACCATGAGGAAACCTTAAATGCATTGAAAGAAGCAAATCTGAAAAGGCTGCATGTCGTATGATTCCAATTATGCCATTCTGGAAAAGGAAAACTATAGGGATAGTAAATAAATAAAGTAATCTTGGATTATAACCCAAAGTTTGAAACAAATACCTAGGATTCCGTACTATTATATAATAATATATAAATTAATGATTGAGTTAACAGATCAGTGGTTTCTAGGTCTGGGCTGATGGGAAGAGAGCAAAGATTAATCACAAGGAATAAAATAATTTATCCAGGTGGAGAGGGGTGAGGAGACAAGAAGAAAAAGTTTTAGTTGAAATGGAAACATAGCTCAGGTGTCACTCTGAGGGACAAGTGTCAAGACCTAGTGGAGGATGCACAGGAAGAGTTTGGGAGCAGAATGAGAAGTAGCAAGATCTCGCTAGAAAACAAACCCTGAGGGGCTTGAAGCCTGGCAGAAAGGCTGCTGCCAGTGTCAGGGGCTCCAGCCTGTGGGACAGATGCAGCACCCAGCGATCCACAGCAGAGTCACCCAGAGGTCCACAGCAGAGCTGAATGAGGCCACCCATGCCCGAGCCCCAGCCCCAGCCCTGGCCCCAGCCCCAGCCCGAGCAAGCTCTGCCACAGCCAGTTTGTGCCACCAATCCCCACACACGTGGCCACTGCAGGGAAGGAAGTCTGTACCAACCAAGCGAGTTGTGAGTGCGCCTCTCTGCCCAAGGAAAGTTTCCCCTCCGGCCGCCAGCAAGAGTAGGCACAGGGGCCAGCTGCCACTACTGGAAGAATTTATCCCAAAGCCTCCATGGGAAAGAGACATCAGGAGGGGGAAGAATGGCAGATTGGAAGCAGCCTGTGAACCTGCAGCTCCCAAGGAAAGAAGAGTAAATGGAAAGCAGGTGCTACCCATGGACAGCTATTCTCAGAAGGAACATTGTGCAACCACACAGAAGCAACATGGCACTCTGCGTGGAAAAAAGAGGTGAAGAGGTGATACATTTGACAATGTCAAAGCACGTGTGGGGAAGATCAGCAGGACAGAGTGCGGGGCACTGTGCTTACCCTCCGGGTGCTGTGGCCGAGTAGTGAGAGGGCTCTTGCTGCTGTCACAGATCGGGGACCTGCCTGGAGTCCGTGCAGAGTCATTGCGCCAGACAACAGGTGTGGTGGGGGCCACGCAGCAGGTAAAGGCATCCTGAGCTCTCAGCTGCACAACACCAGGTCAGCACAGGACTCAGCTTTGTGGCTGCAGCCTTCGCGTTGCCCCCACAAGGTTGGGGAGGGAGCGGACTAACAGGAGGCACCTCTAAGCTGTACCCAGTGACCGAAAGCCACGTGCCAAGTACCTGGACTTGGAGTGGACCTTTGCATGGTCATAAGGGTAAGCACAGACTCACTAAATCAAATAAAAAAGTCAAGACGAAAGTGATACTGTGTGTAAGTGACCATATAAACAATGAGACCAGCTGCTAGCATAAAGATGCTGCACCAACTGCGTAAGCCATAAGGGTTTGTTTACATGCTCGGAAGAAACTAATTCCCGAATTATTAATTTAATTATTTAATTATAAATTATCCTCATGGGGAGCCTTGGGAGCCCTGCTAATTTGGGTCATCCATAACCAACGACTGCCTGTCCTAGGAAGACTGACTCTGACAATTGAGCCAATTCACCAGTGCTCACCTGGCACCAGCTTTGTGTTAACCACTGGTAAAGATTGTGAGGGTTAAGAAAGGGGTGTGAGTCTTGGGGACCCTAGCGTAAAATTCAACACAGCAGACGTTTATTACCCTTGAAGAATTCCTGATTTTGCAACAATGCCTACTATCTGCTAGAAGCAGGCTGATCGCTGAAAGTCTCTGAGAAACCAGAGATGGCACCAGTATACCCTGAACTTTGAAAGCACCAAGGCTTACAATCATAATAGGGAAATCGAGAGCAAGAAGACTTATCGTCAGTCTTACACAGCGAATTTGTCCCAGGTCCAAGTAAAATGACAAGTTAGATGAATTATCTGCTTTTTAAAAAGGTATTTTAACATTTAATGAATGTAATCACTTAAAGTCAATAGCAATATCTCAGAAACCCTATTAAACTGTTTAATATATTTAGATATATTTAATATAGACAAAGGACCAAACGGCTAGTTCTGTTCTTCTCTATCCAAATTATTTTTTAAATGACATTTCGGATAACCTGGATTCATATCTTGGATGCCTCATGTTTCCGAATGATCGTTTCCTCAAAGTTGCCCATAGTGAGCAAACATGAGGAAGCATTTATCTGAGTTGTCTTTTTTAACATGAGCTATACTTTGTTTTTTTGACTTATGATTCAAATATGGTAAATTAATTCATTTTTATTTTATAAAAATTGGGATGTTCACGTATCAAATGATATTCAAATGTATTCTCAGTGTTTCATTTTTTTTAACAATTATATATTTCATTAATTAAACATATGCAAATGTTTGTATACACATACATATTTTATCACTGATTATTCATTCATTTTCTCTGTAATAATTATTTTGTGTACACCTGAAATAAACCCACAATTTCAGGCCATGACCTTTTAGCGCTGGAGAGAATCTGAGATTCCGCAGCACTTTATACTATGCCTCCAGATCTACTGAGCCCTCAGGTGACTTACCCTGGCTCTCACAGCTAATTAAGGGAAAAACCCGCACCACAGCCCACATTTCTTAATTCCTAGTTCAGTTCATTTAATAATATTAGAATAAGGTGAAGTCACATTGTTCTCATTTTATTTATGTTAATAAACATTAATATACTCTAGTGGCTAGTAAAATATTAATTAAAATAATGAATTCTAGTGCTTACTTTAAAATAATTAAGTACAAGTGTTCACATAGCCAATTATAGATACTGATTCAAATAAGAAGCAAGTTTGCATGCGATACCATTATCTATAATCCTCTGAAAATAACGGAGACAAAAATAGTACCATTCTTGCCTAATGTCACCTGCCTGTGAGGGGCTGCAGACCTAAGAGCTTGAGATGAGTCAATGTGAGAACCGGGGGGAAAGCGCGCAGACTCGTCCCTGCTTTTCAGGAGCGGTAGTGTCAGGCTAAGCAGGAGGAAATCTCATTAGCGTGGTAATAGCGGTAGGTGATTGTAAGCGGTGTTTGCTGTTGATTATTCACCATATGCTGGTCCTATGCTAAGCGCTTAAGAGACGTGTGAGAATCTCGTGACTCTTGGCTATCACTGATCCACTGTTCAGAGGAGAAAGCTGGTGCTTCTCGTGGTTGCGTAACTTGCCTGCAGTCACAGAGCCAGTAAGTGTGGGGACTTGGACTCAGAGGCGAGTCTCTGACTTTGCAGCCCATGTTCTCCATCACGTGATGGGCCACATACAGGAGACTCTAAAACATAGCACAAGCCTTCCACAGCCACAGGAACCAGCATGCTGCTGGAATAACCTATGAAACTGCACAGTGCAGTGGTGACATATGGTAGAGACTTAATAGTTTCTGTAAAATTCAGACTGATTTCTATAACTCATAATTTAAAATAAAGATTTGAGGATTAAAATCCATTAAGACAGAAATGTTTCATAATGACAAATCTATGAGCCTTCTTAAAAATAATTGTCAAAGAATCTTATGTTGAAGGAAATTTTCTGCTTATGGCTGTTTATCTGAGTATTTAATAATCAACCAAGAGTATCCATGCGTTTAACATTATTCAGAAAACCAGGATATCACATGAGCACCATCGCTGACTCTGTCCTGTGAGTGCTAGATTTGACCAATGGGTTTCTTTGAAAGATTGTTATTATGTTATTTGTACTGAGGTTTAAATAATTTTGTCAGCTACAGAAAAAATGGATTTTAATTCTTCAATCTGAATTTTAATGTTGAAGTCAAAATGCCCACAGGAGCTGATGTTCCCAGGTTAGTTGTTTAGCTGTTTGTCTCAGATATTAAACCCGAGTTAGAACCTATGTAATGGGATTCAGAGTCTGGTGGAAGAACCGTCTCTGCCAACCATGCCAACAAGAACCAAAACATCATCAGCTTCGGTCACAATCACAGGAGCCACCTCTAGGCAGGTGATGGGCAGAAGCTTTCCGTGTATTGTCTCAATCATTACTCCAACCTTCGGTTTTAGGTTCTATAGATGAAGAAACTGCAGCTTGCAGCAGAGAGTAACAGCCTAAGACCACGAAATTTGAAGGGGTGGAGCTGGGACATGCTTCTTTTACCCAGGTCAGCCTCAGGTGTCCAGATGAAAGGTTCTGGGTGGACATTCTTAATTTCCCCTTTGGGGTGCAAAAGGGATGCAAATATTTCACCTGAAGTTGGCAATGTTAGAAACGCCAAGGGAGGAACACACAGGGCCGGATACGTGAAAAGAAGTTTATTTTAACATCTGCATACAGACGGGCTGACATGGCGGGCATCTAGGGCTTTTATACTTGGGTTTGGGCGGCCTCTCAAAGGGGTGGGGCCCATTTAAAGGGAAAATTTCCAAGGAGCCTCCCACCAGCCTCTGGGTTCAGCCTGACAGGCATAGTGATTGTTAATTCTTGAAAAGTGATGTTGACGTAGATGGCACTTTAGTTGAATAAGAATAAAATGATTAAGTACCTCAGAATTGACATTAACTAGCAGTAGATGAACTATCACCAAGACTGACTTACACACTAGCATTAAAACTGACCACATTCACTAAGACATTTTCTGTGTTTTTATTTCCATTTATTTATACCAAGGGAGGCCCACCGGTGGTCTGGGACTAAACAGACTGATCTTTACTCAGTTTGTTTTGTTGTTAAGCCTGACACATTCTTTAATAAAGCAAAAATAATTAGGCAGGTAACATTCAGGTTCTTAGTTGAACTAACAGGCTTCACCGCACATTTAGGTGAACTACCTGCCCCAGGCACCCTAGGGGACACTCATTCTAGTGCAAGAGTATCAGAAAGTATACTTTTCACTCCTAATTTCATTATTCTAAAATAAAAGAGTCTCTGACTTTCTCTGTAATGTCGCTTTAGTTGCAGGATCAACTGTAAGAAGTCTGATTTAAATCTTCATCCACAGGCAAGCTGTTGCTCCGTGAACCCCTCATCCTGCCCACGCACTTTCTCTTTCACATAAAATCCACAGACGACTTTGGGAAACACTGGGAAAAGGAGCTTTGCAAAGCTGGACAGCAGAAGGACTGTGTGGAACAGACTCTCTGGGTGTTCAGTGTTAACTTTTCTGAGTTTTCACTTCCCTGTGAATGGTCATGATTATAATTTCTACCTTATGCATCGAACAAGTCATTGGCAAATGACCAAACATAAATTGGTATGTACAGGAGCGTCGACGCTTTTCTTCTTCCTGCACGAGCTACATTCTATATTTTTAAAAATCTGAAAACAGAGACATAAATTATTCAAAGAAACTTTGTTTCTTCTCACTCACCCTTCCTGATGTCCAGACGGTGAGACTGAGCCCAAGCGCTCCCCCTTGTCCTGGAGCAGATAATGGCAGCGTGTTCCTCTCGGGCCCGCCCAGAAGCTGCCGTAGGAACTTGGGTTCCTGGGGACAGCAGTGAATGAGTCGTGCACGGAGCCGTGTTCTCTGTGAAGGGGATTCGGCCTGAGAACAGGCGGTGACCACCGAGACTGAAACACAAGCCAGACGTAGTCGTGCCACAGTGCAGGATGGCGGTCCTACCTCCAGAAAGTCTTTCTTCTCCCTGGACTGTAGTTTCTCATTTGTAAACTAAGGACACAGGGCTGGAATTATGTCTGGGTCCCTGCCAGCTCTCTAGTTCCAGATCCAGGCTCCTTACTGGAGGTCCTGTGCACGTGACCACCGTGCTCGATCACCCTGCTGGATGATGCTGGGGTTTCACGTGAGCATCCTCACTACTGGCAGACGAGGGGGGATTTGCAGGGCGAACACTTTAGAAAAGCAAACTTCATGGAGGTCGTCATGTTTGTAGACATTTTAATGGTGCCGATGAAATTGAAAATACCCTGTAAATAAAGAAAACTTAGACAATGGCGACTAATCCAGGACCGAGAAAGGTCCTCACATCCTTGTTAAACATTAGCATGTTTTTTTTGAGAAGATAGCTCTTTGCACAGTGACAAAGTGAGCATACATCGCTCATTGGCATCAGAGCTAATGACATAAAGATTATATTCTGCAGACACATTGATCCCTTTCTCTGTTCTCTCCCAGGGATTTCCAGGAAACACAAATGCAGACAGCGTGGTGCACTATAGACTCCAGCCTCCCTTCGAAGCCAGGTTCCTGCGCTTCCTCCCTTTAGCCTGGAGCCCTAAGGGCAGGATTGGGATGCGGATCGAAGTGTACGGCTGTGCATACAGTAAGTGGTGCTTATTTCCCGTGGGAAATCACTGTTGGCCTGAGATGTTGTAAAAGCCAACGCTGGCATGAGATGTTGAACTTGACTTGTTCTGGCTTTTTAAATAATTGTGCAAGTAGAACTAATTTTTAATGGAAAGCTTTTTGGGTCTACCAATGAAAATGTGGACTTTAGTTATTCTATAGCTGAATTTAGAGATGGACCTCAACTGAAACACATCTGTCTTTAGATTCCCAGAGTTTAGCAAAGTACTTGCAGCATAGTAGGTCTCTCATACACCTGATACAGTTCAAACTGACAACAGGGGCTGCTTTTCTGAAGCTGAGATGACGCTCAGTGTGGGAATGCTAAGTGATGCTGGGGCTCATTGCTCACGATGACTCAGTTCTTCCTGCTTTTCTCTGCTAACGTGACCATGACGCCCACAGTACAGCCGGCTGCGCTTCACTTCCCTTCACGTGGTGGGAACTCATGTTTATGTATTAAGTCGGTTGTAATAAAAGTAGAAAGAATGGAGCTGACATGCGTATAACACAAGCACAAAGAGCAGGTGATGAAATTGTATGGAGCACACATACAGTTGTCATTTGATGATCCAGAACCTACTTGTATTATTTCTTTACATTATTATCAAAATGCCTTAAATTATTGTCTAAATGGAACAAAACTTAAAATACTCCTGTATGGAACTGGAGAACAATTCAAAGAATAGACTGGATGGAAATGTCTTAAGTGGCTTAGATCTGGGTCAGGTTGGACCTTCCTCTCACACCATTTACACACAGCCACCCCTGTTCTCCGCTTGGTCACAGCTTTAGCTTTGCCAAACATTAATTTTCTAAAGTGTAGTCATAGTATCTGCCATCTATGCAGCATCTCTGACCACTACTGTGGTCTCAGGTACTGTTCTTTCCACTCAATTCCTTCGCCCCTGTACAGCCCCGCTGATTCCCCAGCTCTGCCTCCATTTCCCAGTGTTTGCATTTCCATGGGGCTGAATGTAACGGTGCCGCTTCACCATCAAACTCCTCTCCCTCCATCGTTCTCTTCCTCCCACCACCGCGCTCTCTGGGATCTGTCACTGGGCTCTGCGTTTCAGTGGCTAAGGTGTCTGATACTTAGAATTTCTCTTTAATGCTATGAAATTAGCTTCTCCTCTCATTACTCTGAAACAACTTTAGGTTTGCTGACTTCAAAGCAGAACATGCTCTTTGATGGCGATTTGCCATTAGCTCGATGTTCCTTCATGAGGAGACACTACTCCAGTTCCTTGGGCTGGAGGTCGGTACCCAGAAGATCAAAGCTCCATGCCTGGTCCCGGAGAGGGCCACTGAGCAGTTCAGCTGTTGTGGAATCTGCTAGAACTGTGAGCTTCTGTAAACACATGCTGTTGGGCGTAAGGGAATGTTGGGAAAAAAAGAAAAAGAAAAAGAAAAGGCGAACATGCAGACAAATAATATATCACCACTACTAACCAACTTAAAGTAATTCTTTAGAAAGAATGGATCTCTACATTGTCACTTTTTCTTTAGAAGAATAATTGTTCAAGTGCAGTGATTTTATTCTTATTGTTGACAGTAATATAATACTTTATGGTTTACGTTATTAATGAAGGTTTTAGCATTTTGATTTGTTTTTCCACTGCCCTTTTTATATTCTCAAACTTTGCTTATCATGGCATATGATGTCACTTACAGGTGGCATCTCTTCCGAGTTTTATTTTATCTACTTTTCTACACTCCATTTACAATGATATTCTCATTACTCCTTCAAACATTGTGTGTTTCCACAGATTCCTGGCTTAGCATATGCGTTTTCTTCACTTCCACATCTAGAGTGGGGTGTGGGTGTGGGGTGCTCCCAGAACCCTGCTCACCTGCACAGGTGGCCACAGGCCCTTCTTGACACTGCCGTGTTCTCCTGGTTCCCAGGCGTCTTCCCGTGCTCCTCTCTTTCGTGCCATCCCCTGGAGGTTAACACTGCCTGCAGGTTGGTTCTAGGCCTCTTATCCTACTCCCAAGCTCTCTCTGAGCCTTTATCCGCATGCACTCTTTGCAGTAGCACTTACACACTGCCCAATAACTTCCAACTCTATATGCTCAACCCAGATCTGAGGAGCTTCAGCTTGTGGTACCACCTCCATGGGTCACCTCTCCACACTGGGCCTGTGAGCACTTAAAACACAACGCTCTGAGACGGGATTATCCTCTCTTCTCCTCTGGGAAATATCTGCTCCTTTTCCATTGTGTTCTACCTCATGAAGTGTTACCAATAGCCACCCATTGACTCAAACCTGACTCTGCCTTCTAACTAGGTTGCGAATCTGTCCATCTGCCTCCAGGTTACCCTACATTAAGCGCCAGCCTCCTAAATGTGCTACTCGTCTCCGGCCTTGGCCTCGCCAGTCTTTATTATGTACTGTACTCAGATCGATTCCCAAAGTGACGCAAAGTCAATTCTCCAAAGACGCTTGAAGACATGCTGAAGACAGTAGGTTGGTTTCCCAGAGCCCTGAGACTGAAAAATAAATTTCTTCTGCTCTAATGCCGTCTGGGCCTTCAGTGGCATCTCTCAAGAGTAAGAAGGGGACACCCAGGTTCTTATGCCAGAACCTGAGTCCATGGCTCATCTGCCCTCCATGTCCAATGAATCTCGGAATTCTGTGCTCTACCCACAAATCATACTTTGTATTAATATGATTTCAGTTCTCTCTAGCTCTACTCACCAACTTAATCCAACCCTGGTGTCACCCAGATCACTAAAATTGCTTTCCAATTTTAGGTCATTCTGTCTCTACTCATAGCTGACTACATTATATTCTCCACAGCGCAGCTCAAGTTACCTTTTGAAAACGCAGATCTGATAGAATTATGTCCCTGTTCAATACTTTCAGAGCCTTTCCTTTGCTGCTAAATTAATGTTCAGACTCCCAGCAAGGCCTGAGTGACCTCGTCCCTGAATAATTCTCCGATCTCACCTCTTGCCGCCATCCCCCGCATCACCTGCTACCTGTCCGCTCTTGACTGCACCAAGCTTCCTACAGGCTCAGAGCCTCTGCACCTGCAGTTCCCCTGCTTGAAATGCTCCTTCCCTGTGCTTTCAGCGTTATTGGCTTCTCATCTCTCAGATCTTAGTTTAAATGGCGTTTCCCAGGCCCTCAGTCTAAATTTGGTTTCTCATTATGAATTCTCATGGAAGTCCACAGTCTGACTTCATGTGCTCCAGTCACTTTTGGTAAATGTATCTATATCTGTCCTGTTAGTGGTCTAATTTCTTTCCTCCTCATTGGATTTCAGGGTACACGAGGTGGGAAAGATATTTACGGCTATAGCACCAGCACCTAGTACAGTGGCGGGAACATACTGAGTGCACAATCGCTCTATGTTGAATGAATGAAAGAATGAATGAGCAATTCAGAAAAAAACTCTGATAGAAAATAATGAAAACTGAATAATGAATTAATCCAAATTTCAGATATTTATTTTACATTTATACTAACAATATACGTAAAGCAAGTGTGTTACAAATTAAATGTTTATAGATTTTTTATTAAAAACCAGTAATATCTCCAGTAATAATAGCAAATATAAGACTTTCCAGTTGTATTTCCATGATTCCACTTGATATTTGATATATTTGTGCAGTCGGAAAGGCAGATATTGGTAGCCAAATATTCCAAATAAGCAAACTGAGAAGCCCCATTTAAGAGACTTCAGTGTAAAAACTACAGACAAGTATCAGAGACAGGGAGAGTACTCACGTCCTCTGACTACCAATTCCATGTGCTTGATGGGTGATACCCACAAAAGTTTTATAAAGGGTAATTATATGGACACCTGTTCTGATAGATTGAGACAGCGATTGATGGCAGCGACTTCTTTGCTACTTTCAGAGGGTCAGTATCAAACCATAGTGTCCATGTGTTTAAACAGTCAGTATTGGATTCTGTGTCTTTCTCTTTTTTACTGTGACAATTTTATTTTTTCTCAATTTCAGAGTTCTTTAAATCACTCTGCTTCCTTTTATATTAATGCAAAAAATAGAGCAGTCCTTCTCCTGCTGTTTTCTCAAGTGCTTGGTGTCCTTTCCATCCTTTTAATCCCCAACCCAGGAACGCAGGTTTTCAGGGCCCGCGTTCTACTCGGTGCCAGAGCTATACTGTTTTCATTAGATAATGCTCTAACGTGCTTTTGTCTGATTCCAATTTCTGTTAAATTAGGATTGGGCTTCTGTTCATTAGTAACTTGTGGGCAATAACTGCTGAAGAATAAAAGAGAAAGGTCAGTGTTCAAGGTTGACTTCATAAATAACCAAGAAGAGCTTGGTTCACAGCTTTTCTCTCCCTTAATGGTGGAAAATTTGGGGGCACGTGGGGGTCTGGGAGGGGAGGACTCTTGTTTTTAAACTTTAATATTTAGAGTATAGCTCAGATAATTAATAGAATTCCAAAGTGTCTTTCTCATGAAGAACTCTTTTATGATATCCCAAATGAAAATCATTTTTATTATGCATGATTCATTTTCTAGTCACCTATTCTGTTACGTTTTCTTATAACTTAGTCTTCAAATAGTGCTACATGCCATTCAGACTCTCATTTAGCTGTGCTATTACCAATCAGTCCTTTTCTTAGTCACTGTTCTAGCTTCACTTGTGATTAGGTTGAACATATATTTGCCAGGTTTGCAGATCAAATACAGTTGAATATTGGCAGTTTCACTGCCAATTGGATTAACTTACAGCTATGTTGTTCTCTATAGGAACAGCAGAAGGCAAGTGGAGGTTCCCAGTTAAACAAAATAAATGGTGACTGGAGAAAATAAGCACATTCTGTTATCTCCCTTCTAAAATTTTACTTGTGCTTGATTAGAGTTTGGGGCATGGAAAATTTTCATAACTCATGAGATAGTCTAAGTTCTGTGTTGCCTCGGTGGGTTCCTCCCTTTCTACGGGTCCTTTGATTTTTCCAGCACTTTGATACGTGCACGTCGTGGTAGTTTGCGTCCCTGGAGCCTATTCTGCAGCCCCCTTGCCAAGGCCTCACTGTGAGGCTTGGGCTTCTCTGCCCCGGATGTTCGAGTTGGCCCCACGTCCTGCTTTGGCTAATGATGGCAGAACCGACGGCGCACCAGTCCCAGCATCACGCCTCGAGGGCCTTGCTTTTTCCCACTGCTCTCCTCCACGTGCACTGCTACCGCAAGATGAACACGCCTGAACTATCTTGTTTCACTGCAAGGAAGAGAGACACCTGCTTTACGTGGTTCAAAGCTATTTCATTAAGTGAGTATTGATTGGGAATTGTTTTATCTTCTTTAAAAATTGATTGTTTTATCATTATGAAATATTGTTATTTCTCTCTAATATGCCTCTTGCCTATAAGTCTACATTCTCTGATGACAGGAGTGTATGGCTATACCAGCTTTCTTTTGGTTAGTGTTTGCATGGAATATGTTTTTCTATTCTTTACTTTCAAACTTTCTGTGTCTTTATGTTTAAGAACTCTCTCTTTATTTCTTAAATTCAATCTGGAGATCACTGAGTTTTTGTTGGTATATTTAGTCCATTTATATTAAATGTAATTCCTGACATATTTGAAGTTATAGCTCTTTACGCTTTGATTTATATTTGGCCCACCTGTTCTATATTACTTTTTTTCTCCTTTCTTCCTTTCTTTTGGGTTAATCCAGTTTTATTTTTCCAGTTTTTCCATGATTATTTGCTATTTTAATTTTACATTCTTCTAGAGACCTCAAAGTGCACCATCAACTAGTGCTTTTATCACTTTCCAAACAACACTAGGATTTCAGTTACATCAGTTTAAACCCCTCTCACCTTATGTGCTATGTTGACATGTTTTAGTTTCATAACACACATTGGTGTATATATATTTTTAAATCACAAAATTTAATATGATAATTTTTTACAGTCAGTAGTTCACTTGAATTTACTCACATATTTACTT
>NW_012149397.1:1807690-1809482 GCF_000956105.1 Propithecus coquereli | reverse complement strand
TATGGCTTTTGTCAGGCAACAAATACAGGCCATTCAGGCTAAACCCATACAGGTCCATTACCATCGCTTGGAGATGAAAGACTGTCACGGGACACCCACATGTGTACACGTCTAATTGATGTCTCGTCCCCCGAGAGCTGAACCGGACAGCCAGAGACGGGCAAGAAGGCACTATCTTCCATGTCGCCTAAGACAGGAGGGCTGCCAGTGCTGCCGCCTTATCCGATGACGGGCTTGACAGGAACAGATACGGCTGCCCCAACCTAAGACAGGCGCGGTTTCCCGGGAGGTTCTCTCCTAGCTTAAAACAAAAAAGGGGGACCTGTCCGGAGCCATGAGGCCCCACAGCTGCTTACCAAGCCCACGCATTTGCAAAAGCCTTTGAAGAGCTTGTAAGTTTCTATTTACCCATTATAACTACGTAGCCCTTGAAAGCCCCTGAGGGTTTCCTTATATAGAAACCCTCTGGCCGGAAAGCCAGAGCCTCGGAAAGCACCACCCCTTTATTGTTACTCTTTCTGCCTTATTTAAGCCTCTGCCATCCTGCCAATAAACGAGACTTGATCAGACTCCTGTCTTGTCTCCATTTCTTGTGTCTCCTGCCTCTCCCAATTCCCACTCCCTCCTCCAGGGTCCGCGTTGATTACCCCGCGGGTCGGGACATATGTGTATTATATTATATACATACATATGTTTATGATTACGTGCAGCTTTTGTTTTTACAAAATGGGATATTACTACATATATTTTCTGCAACTTGATTTTTTGGCTCATACCGTAGACTGCCTTCTATGTTACTACATCCACATTGATAAACCTATAAGCATATTCCGGACTAGCTGGATGCTCATGACGTAATTATTCTTTTTTGCAGAATAATGGAAAGAAATTGAATTGATCATTTTGTTGTTCTCTGTGGTTTACGCACACAGGAACGCGCATGCTCGCGTGAAAAGGAACCGCCCGTGTTTTCCATCCAGGACATGACACAGAAACTCTTAGGCCTACTCAAGGAAACTGGGTTTTTTTGCCTCTTTTTATTCTAAGGTTCTTATAAATTTCTCTCATAGACTTATAATAGTTTTTATGAGCGTCCCAGTCAGATTGCAGGAAGGCTGAAAAAAGAGAAGAGTTGTGACTTTTATAAGAATAAACAGATAAAAACTAACACCAACTGACAGAGTCAGCACACTCAAGCAGCACTGCATACTGAGTGGTGTCACTGAGAATGAAATAGAGACAGATTTCACTGAGATAGATTTCATCTTCGTTTCTTTAATTCGTTGATGTGTGCTTTGGTGTGATGACAGAATGATTGTCCGATCACTTTAAGACATTTGTTTCCTTTGGGAGGAAATAGGATCATTCGCAGATTATTAGAAACTATTTATGTTGTATTTTCTTTTCCCTTCACATGAAACTCTTGTATTCTGGTGATGATGGTTAGCTTCTAGAATATCAGAATAACAGCAAAATTTTGTGCGTAAAAGCAAGAAAATTCTGCCATTGTCAATACAAATAATTCTTTCACAAAGTAAGAAGTCTTCAAATTTTTACCCTTTCCCAACTCACTAGGTTGGACCCTATAAAACTACAAAAAATATTCAATCATTGTTTTTGACCAGAAGCAACATCGATTTCATATGGTTCAAAGTAATACACCTATAAAAGAATAAAGGTTTAAAATTAAAGCCATTTAATAGACACTTCTATTTTCACACATCCACTTAAGAAAGTCTGGCTAAAGCAGAACTTCCTTGAGAAAACCAACCGACCACCAGTCTGAAGCCCA
>NW_012149397.1:1802247-1807640 GCF_000956105.1 Propithecus coquereli | reverse complement strand
GGAAAATTTCTGTGGATTAGTGTTTTTTTTTTCTTTTTTAAGTTGTCAGTGTTTGCTCCTCATGGGGTCTTGCTTTTTCAATTATCATTTTCCTCTGAATGTTGATATGTCTCCCATGGGAAGAGATGCAAAGCAGGATTGGGAAGAGACAAGCCCCTGTTTGGAACTACGGTGAGTAATGAGAAGTCAGAGTTAAGAGCACATTTTGGGTGTGAAACATGTAAAGGCAAAAATATGGTTCAAGGAAATAGCAACTCAAGGAAATAAACTATTTCTGCCTTAGCTTTTCAGAGATTTCACGCTTCACAGGAGTCTAAAGTAAGTAGACTCCTTCCCTGTCCATTCTTAGAAGTCATTCTGGGCCAAATGTCTATTTACGGAAACATCACTGGGAATGTGGCAGAAATAATCATTAATATATGTCCTCTTTTCTATACTGTATGCTGCTGAAAAGTAATTCATTGCCATATGCATTTTTATCTTCCACCTAGCACTCGGAAGGCTTTCCATGAATATTAGCTGCATGAATGAGGACATGACACATTTTAGCAAAATTACTTCTGACACAGTTCTTCCCAGACATGTGAATGTTTCTATGACAAAATTCTTTATCTTACAAGAATTAGCGTTTGGGTACCTTGTGAACACATCTGTCCTTAGCTCCTTTCCAATGTTCTTGGAGGAAACGATCACATGATAATTGTACCAATAACATTCAAGTATGATTTCTAAACTCTTGTTCTCCTCTAACATGAGAAAATGAAGTAGACACACTTCTAAGTAAGATTTAGGTCACCAGTAACTGATGTGAGCCAGCTCAGTAACAAGCTGGCAGAGAAGGAGCTGTGTGATTTGAGCAGGGTTGGGGAACCGGCTGCCTCAAGGCCACATGTGACCCTCCAGATCCCCAAGTGTGGCCCCTTGACCCAATCCAAACTTCACAGAAAAAAATCCCTTTTATTAAATTTGAAAGTTGGATTTAGTCAAAAGGCCACACTCAAGAATCCAGAAGGGCTTTTGGACTACCATACAATGGTCCACATTGTTAATATTGATAGAGATTCAGTAGTCAAACTGTAACTTTCATTAATAAAGCTAGTAATTATAAACTAAATTCACATAAAATTAGACAAGCACTTTCTACTTTAAACCAAGAGCTGAGTTATCCCCATTCATTTTGGATGGCAGGTCCCATATTCTGAAAATGTTGAGGAACTTTGCATTCTTATTATAAACATAGTAAGTGACCTTAATTTTTCAATATCTCACAACATTTCCTATTTATACAATTGAATTTCATATAAAGGAATTTTTACCTAAAGGCTTCTGATAAAAGATTATATTAAATGTGATACTGAATGGCATTATTTTATTTTAAAGTTTTCATTCAAATACATATTGTAGTGGATTACTTATATTGATTGTGGCTATAAGAACTTTTGTTTGCTATTACAAGTGTTTTAAAATGTTAAAAATATGACTTTTGTGGCCAAGTGGGGGAAGCATTCACTTTTAGCACTACTTCTAAGCACTAAGACTTGAAATTTTGCTTCCTCATGGAAAGATCACATTCCATGGGACTCTCCCTCACCAGCCCTCAGGGAGCAAGCAGCTGCTGACTTATGGACTAAATGCTCTCCATCCCAGACATCATTTTTGTTTAGTTTCAAATTTTTTATGTATTGACTTTACCAATCATAGTGGAATCTTTTATGCTCCTTTTTAAAGCTTGAATTTTTTATTTATCAATTTTTTCCATCTAAAAATACACATAATGAGTTAAAAGCATATTATTGTTAAATTTCTAGTTACGAGCATTAGCAATCACAATGGAGAGAAAATCAAGGCATTATCTAGAGAACAAAAGAGTTTCAAGGTCATTGCTTATGTCTCTTGTACTTGTGAAGTTTTTTACTATTCTATTTTGCCTGAGGGAAACATTCCAGGAAATATACTTCACATGCCTTAGAAGATCAATACTGCTATTGCAGAATAACAGTAGTTGTAAAGAGAATGAGAAAAGAAAAATAGGTTGAAATAATCTAGGCAAAACCTTTCTAGGAGCAAAATTTTCTTAGTCAACTAAAAAAAAGGGAAGGTGAAGTATTAACATTGCCTTTAAGCAACAAAGACACGATGAAAGCATAGCAATCATGGCATTGCCAAAATGTGAAAATCTAAAGACCATATGAGTCTCTCAACAGATGCAGAAAAATCATTTGGCAAAATCCAGCACACTTTTATGACAAAAACTCCTAACATAATAGGCATAGATGGGTCATACTTTAAAATTATTAAAGCCATATATGATAAACCCACAGCCAACATCATACTGAATGGGGAAAAATTGAAAGCATTCCTTCTTAGAACTGGAACCAGACAAGGTTGTCCACTATCTCCACTTCTATTCAACATAGTGCTGGAAGTCCTTGGCAGAACAATCAGACAAGAGAGGGGAATTAAGGATGTTCAAATGGGGGCAGAAGAGGTCAAACTCTCACTCTTTGCTGACGATATGATATTATATCTAGAAAATCCCAAGGATTCAACCAAGAGACTCCTGGGATTGATAAATGAATTCAATAAAGTCTTAGGATACAAAATCAAGGCACGCAAATCAGTGACATTCATATACTCCTATAACAGTCAAGCTGAAAACCAAATCAAAGACACAACACCTTTCACAATAGCATCAAAGAAAATTAAACATTTAGGAAAATATTTAACGAAGGAGGTGAGAGACCTGTATAGGGACAACTACGAAAGACTGAGAAAAGAAATTGTAGAAGATGTTAACAAATGGAAAACCCTACCGTGCTCATGGATTGGCAGAACCAATATTGTTAAAATGTCCATACTACCCAAAGTGATCTACAGAATTAATGCAATCCCTATCTAAATCCCATTATCATTCTTTGCAGATCTAGAAAAAATAATTCTATGCTTCATATGGAACCAGAAAAGACCTCGTATAGCCAAAGCAATCTTACGCAAAAAGAACAAATTGGTAGGCATCAATCTATCAGACTTCAAGCTTTACTACAAGGCTATAGTAACCAAAACAGTATGGTACTGGCTCAAGAACAGAGATATAGACCTTTGGAACAGGACTGAGAACCCAGATATAAAACCATCTTCATATTGTCATCTAATCTTTGACAAAGCAGACAGAAATATAACATTGGGGGAAAAGAATCCAATAAATGGTGCTGGGAAAACTGGGTAACCACATGCAGAAGATTGACGTCAGCTAGTCAGCTTCAAAGAGTTCCATAATTTATTGGTTTTTCATGTATCTTCATTAATTACATGACTATAAAAAGACAATTGCATCTTTTTCTTCTGAGAAAGATGAGAAAATTTGCTGGCTAATATTAATTCATTTGTATGTCTATTGTTTGGTCTACAATTGATTTTGACAAATGTTCTTTTATATTATTAATAAAATACAACTTGTTTTTTTGATCAGCTGAATGTATGTGACATTTATAGTGAAATCATAGGACCCCACTGGAAAGCTGAGAGAATGTGGCAGTGTGTAGTTCTGACAGCTGCAGCGGGAAGATCCAAAATAGTGTCGTTAAGATCATGCTCTCTCGACAAAGCATCCAATAAAACCAAGCCTGTGTGCCTGGATCAGTCAGGGCTCTCCAGAGAAACAGAACCCACGGGATGTGTTTCTCCAGGAAACAGAAACAGAGAGAGAGAGAGTTATTTTAAGGAACTGGCTCACCAGATCGCAGGGGCTGGCAAGTCTGAAATCTGCAGGCAGGTCGGCAGATTCCCTGAGACCAAGGGAAGAGTTCCTGTTGCAGCTTGAGTTCAAAGTCAGTCTGGAGGCAGAATTCCTTCTTCTTTAGCGAACCTAAAGTTTTTTTTTTTCCTCTCTCTTAAGGCCTTCAACTGATTGGACGAGGCCCACCCATATTATGGAGGTTAATCTGCTTTAATCAAAGTCTACTGATTTATTGTTAATCACCTCTAAAAAGTACCTGCACAACAACATCTAGACTGGCATTTGACCAAAAACTGGGTATGGTGGCCTAGACAAGCTGAAACATCACTGTACCTGTTAGCAATAAAATTAGCCGAGGGGGAAGAAAAATATTACATGACAACTTATTTAAAACACAGAATATATGCCTTATTATTATAATATGTGCCTTATTATTCTAGAGACCAGAGAAGCATTCTATACCATGGAACTGAAGGGTAGAAATATATGAACTTAAACTATCATAAAAGAAATATATGCTCATTTAAGAAATCCAAACAAGGCTGGGCACAGTGGCTCATACCTGTAGTCCCAGAGCGTTGGGATGCTGAGGCAGGAGGATCACTTTGAGGCCAGGAGGTAGAGGCTGCAGTGAGCTATGATCTGACACAGGAAGACCCTGTCTCTATTTAAAAAAGATGCAAACAAAAAGTATTTTAAGTCATTACTCCCCAATTTCACACCTTAGAGTGAGATTCTAACATCTTTCAATATCCATATGTGTATTATATACATACATATGTTTATGATTACGTGCAGTTTTTGTTTTTACAAAAATGGGATCATACTACTTATATTTTCTGCAACTTGATTTTTTGGCTCATACCATAGACTGCCTTTTGTGTTACTACATCCACATTGATAAACCTATAAACATATTCCGGACTAGCTGGAAGCTCATGACATAATTATTCTTTTTTGCAGAATAATGGAAAGAAATTGAATTGATCATTTTGTTGTTCTCTGTGGTTTACGCACACAGGAACGCGCATGCTCGTGTGAAAAGGAACCGCCCATGTTTTCCATCCAGCACATGAAACAGAAACTCTTAGGCCTACTCAAGGAAACTGGGTTTTTTTGCCTCTTTTTATTCTAAGGTTCTTATAAATTTCTCTCATGGACTTATAATAGTTTTTATGAGCGTCCCAGTCAGATTGCAGGAAGGCTGGAAAAAGAGAAGAGTTGTGACTTTTATAAGAATAAACAGATAAAAACTAACACCAACTGACAGAGTCAGCACACTCAAGCAGCACTGCATACTGAGTGGTGTCACTGAGAATGAAATAGAGACAGATTTCACTGAGATAGATTTCATCTTCGTTTCTTTAATTCGTTGATGTGTGCTTTGGTGTGATGACAGAATGATTGTCCGATCACTTTAAGACATTTGTTTCCTTTGGGAGGAAATAAGATCATTCGCAGATTATTAGAAACTATTTATGTTGTATCTTCTTTTCCCCTCACATGAAACTCTTGTATTCTGGTGATGATCGTTAGCTTCTAGAATATCAGAATAACAGCAAAATTTTGTGCGTAAAAGCAAGAAAATTCTGCCATTGTCAATACAAATAATTCTTTCACAAAGTAAGAAGTCTTCAAATTTTTACCCTTTCCCAAC
>NW_012149397.1:1787818-1801072 GCF_000956105.1 Propithecus coquereli | reverse complement strand
AGTGGGCGGCAGACTCTCCTCCGAAGCCGGGGCGCCGCCGGGCGGGGGGAGGCGGGAGGGCAATGCCGGCCTGCGGGCGCGCGGGGAGGCGCGCGGGGGCCGCGGAGCGGAGCAGCGGGGCCGCCCTGGGCCTGCAGACGGGCTTCGGCGCGTGAAGACGGCGGAGGAAGGGACTCAAGACGCTGACGCGGATCGACTTGGTTTATGTGCACATTTTGACCTTCGTCAGCTGTTGTTTTTCTACCGTGTGCAGCCCTAGAAAAATAACCAGCAGCCCCGAGAGGATCCGAAACATACCAAGAAACAGACAAAGCGATTTGGGGCCCGTCGGTTCTCCGGCGGAATCGGACAAGAAATGCTCGACCGCGGGTTCTCGCGCCCACGCCTGCCATCTGCCGCGCGGCCGCTAGGTGTCAGCAGAGCGCCGCGTCCGACCGAGTGGCCGCTGCTCGCCGCCGCCAGCGCGCGCCCGTGCGTTTATCAACGTGTTCAAACACGGGTCCGCAAGGCGTCGCGATTTCTCCTTCTCGTGACATGTTAGCCTGCGCGCGTTAATGATTTCAGTGTAGCCTCTTCTTTATTTTGTCACCTGCTTTGTCCCACGGGTAAAAGCGGCTGCAAGGACTGTTGGCAAAGTCTCTTTCCCACATCCGCCCTCCTGTCCGCTCGGACCTCAGCCTGAGTCGCCGCTGGTGAAGGGGGCGCCGCGGCTGGGCCTCCGGAGCTCTCCTCTCGGAAAAGTTTTTTTTTTAAACAAGATTATTTCCCTCCAAAATTCCCTTCTCACGCACACCCCTGGGAGAGAACTCCTGGAAGCTCGTGCCGGTTTCCCCCATGCGCTTGGCTCTCTGCTGATTTTGCTTTGCGGCGTTTTCCTGCGATAAACATCGGCCGTGAGTGGGATGACAGGCCCAGTCCCGCGAGCGCTCCTGGCAAATCGCCAAACCTGGCTGGGTCTTGGGGCCGCCGACGCAGTGACAGGACGGGAAGCACACTGCGTCTGCAGAGTGGCAAGGTTTGACTGGAATGCAAGGTGCTTGGAAGAAAAGGCTGGAAAAATAGACCGAGGTCATTTTATGAATAGCCTTACTTGCAATCATCTTTCTGTTTTTGATTTCAAACGTATCCCATTTTGGTTGAACACATTTTGCATAATTTTTATTCTTTTAAATATGGTAAGTTTTCTTCCCATGGCGTGACCCAGGATATGCTCTCTCTTACTGAGTGCTCCACGTTCACTGAGAAGAACGTGAACTCTGTTTTTGTTGGGCGGAGTGTTCTACAAATGTCAGTTCCATCTAGTTGATTGATGGTTTTGTTCAGTTCTTCTATATCCTGCTGATTTTCTGTCAACTTATCTATCAATTATTAAGAGAAGAGTTTTGACGTCTCCAACTTTAATTGTAGATTTGACAATTTTCCTTTCAGTTGTATCATTTTTTTGCTTCATCTCTTTTGAAGCTCTCTTATTAGGAACATACACATTAGGATTGTTATATCTTCTCAGTGAATTGTCTTTTTTATTAAAGTAATTACTTTATAAATGAGGTCAAAACTGAAGACTTTCTGTTTTCTCCCTGGCAAACTCTTGTGGCTATATCTCTCCAGTGGTTTCCTTCACCTGGTATGGAATTCCTGAGAAGGAGTTGACACACGTCACCAGGGTGAAGGGCACAGAGAAACATGAATTGTTCACAGCATGTGACTGTACCACATACTTCCACTGGACTCTGAAAATACTAAGCTTTTTATGTAGCTATGACATGTCTCGATCATCTGCCATCCTGTATTGCCATTTCGGCTTACATACCCATCACCACCCCCATTGGATTCTTAGTCCTCATTTCTAGCAGAGTGTTGAGGACACAGTAGGTACTCCATAAGTACTTCAATTTAATGCACAGTGCTTACAATTTACTCACAGCCCTGTGAGTAAGGCATAGCAGGTAATTTGCCCATAAGGAAGATTAGGAAACAAAGATTCCAAGTTTAACTGGCTTGCTGTGGTCACACAGCTACTTGTTGACAGGTCAGGACTAATTCAGGCCTCTGCCATATACTATGATCCTGTTCAGTTTCCATATTTCACATCTGAAGCAAGTGACACCCAAAGATGCTTGATGAATTATCTAAAGTCACATCATTAGCATTCATGACAGCATCAGGCAGGATGTGGACCAGAGCCCATGCTGCCTGGTTCTTCAATGTAGTCCCTGGATGTCTTGTTATTGCCTCAACCTGGGGAGGGTGATCTACTGCTTATAGAGACACACACAATAAATAGAAGAGTTCTCCATTCATCCCCAAGTAAATGTAATGTTGAAATGGACTTGTTAGCGGAAGATGTGATTGCAACTACAATTTTCTTTTTCACTTTAGTGTTCTACATGTTGGAAATGTCTCAGTCTTGCAGCCTGAACACCCACATGCAAGTCCACTCTGGTGACAGACCATATCAGTGCATGTACTGGACAAAGGTAAATGGAACCCCCTTCTAAGGGGTCTGTCTTGAGTCTTGACTGGGTGTCTGTGAGTAAGAACTTGAAGCATAAAGCCTGGCTTATAGTGAGTTCTTGGTAAATATTAGTCAATTATCAGCCCAATCCCCATTTCCACCCCCAAATACGCTCAAGTTCACTAAAGATGGCCAGATACATCCTCTTATTGTCCAGCTGGTATTTAGGGCACATGTAATGGAATATACCCCCAATTTACAGGGACCTGATTATCATAGGCACTATTATATAGTACTTAAGAGCAGGGAATCAATCAGTTTCAAATTCGTCTTCTGATACTTGCCTAGATGTGCAACCTTGAGCAAGTCCATTACCTAGCTCTCTGTTTAGTTTCATCATTGGTAAAATGAGAGAAAATAATCAGTCATTACAGAGTCGTTGGATTACATGAGTAGATATATGTAAAACTCTAGTAATAATGCCCGGCACATTGTAACCATTACGGAAATTTTAGCTGCTGTTTGGCCAGGTGCAGTGGCTCACACTTGTAATCCTAGAACTTTGGGAAGCTGAGGCAGGAGGATCACTTGAGGCCAGGAGTTTGAGACCAGCCTGGGCAACATAGTGAGACCTCATCTCTACAAAAATCTTTTAAAAAATTAGCTGGGCATGGTGGTACGTGCTTGTAGTCCTAGCTACTTGGGAGGCTGAGGCAGAAGGACCACTTGAGCCCAGGAGTTCAAGGTTGCAGTGAGGTATGATCATGCCACTACACTTCAGCCTGAGAGACAGAGCAAGACCCTGTCTCTAAAAAAATTAATTAAAAAAACTATTTTTGCAACTACCATGAGACCCAACAATTGCTCTCCTCAGCACTTATCCCAGAGAAATGAAGACCTATGTGTTCATACAACAACCTATACACACATGTCAAGAGCTGATTTATTCATAACAACCCCAAACTGGAAACAACCCAAATGTCCTTCAATGGGTGAATGATTAAACAGATGCAGTACATCCATTTATTGTTGAATACTGCTCAGCAACAAAAAAGGAATGAACTCTTGATAAACACAGCAATCTGTATGAGTCTCCAAAGAATTATTCTCAGTGAGAAAAATAAATCTGAAAAGGTTACATATTGTATGGTTCCATTTATATAAAATTCTTGAAATGATAAAGTTATAGAAATAGAGAACAGATTAGTGGGTTGTCATGGCTTAAGAAGGAAGTGGGAGTGGAAGGGAACTCGATGTAGCTGCAAAAGGGCAGCATGAGGGATCCTTGCCATGAAAGTGTTCTGTATCTTGACTACATCAATGTCAAATGTCCTGGTCGTGATGCTGCACTATAGTGTCCTAAGATGTAACCATTGAGAAAAACTGGGTAAAGGTTATACAGAATCTTTATTATTTCTTACAACTGTCTATGAATCTACAATTAACTCAAAAAGTTTAAATTTAAAACAGAAGAATGGGGCCAGGTGTGGTGGCATACACCTGTAGTCCCAGTTACTTGGGAGACTGAGGCAGGAGGGTTGTCTGAGCCCAGGAATTCAAGGATGCAGTGAGCTATGCTCGCACTCCAGCCTGGGGTGACAGAACGAGACCCTGTCTCAAAACAAAAGCAAAAACAGAAACAAAAACAAAAAATCACGTGAGAAACCATGGAAGAAAAAGAAGCCAGGCAGTTGTGAAATGTGTTTCTTTTCCTTTTATTGTCGAAATCCTGGAATCAAGTGTGATAAAGGCAAAAAGATCTGTAAATTCTATATATGCTAGCACAAAAATATACACTGAGCAAGAGGTGTCCGCTGTATTGAAATTGCTTGGTTTGGAAGGTCCAGCGGAAAATAGGTCAGTTTGAATCCAAATATTTATATTTGTTCCCTTATGAAATCCCATTAAAATGACACTAAAAGGCTAAAAAAGGCAGAAATCTATAAGGACAAAGAGAAAAGAAATGATTGTGGATGAGAGATTTCAACAAAATTTTTTATCGAAGCTTGAAAGCAGATGGCCAAATGGTACCTGATTTAGCTGACCTGAGAGAGCTGACTCCCAAGAAATGGTGAGGGAATTTGATAAGAACCAAGATGACTCCCACCACAGACCCCAGGAAGCCTTAAGAAATGAGACATCAAGTTTTTCTGAAAATAAGAGTGTAGTGTGGGGATGAAGTTAGGAGACTTAGTTGAGGTTTTATAAGGAGCAATTAGACTATCAGATCTCATCCCCAACCTGTGCATCCAGGCCCACCTGAGGGTAGACAGAACATGCCAAACTCAGTTCCTACATCCTGAACAGGGATCACTAACCTTTAAGAAAAGCCTCCAATATACCAGACGGAAATCAAAAGAAGTAAATAGAAAAAAGAGAAAGAGAGAGAGGGAAAGAACAAGAGAGAATGAATATCTAATGGATAAATTTCAGAGAAATTGGAAGATATTCTTGGACAGAAAAGAAAGCAAATATATACACACACACACACACTCGAAAAATAAAATCCTAAGCCCCGTGGCAATTGAAGAGAGTCCTTCTTGGCCAAGGGGACCCCAGAAAAACCTTAAAACTGAGTTCTTGGCCATGAAGGAAAGGGAGGCTGGACACGCCTCCTCATACCTCCTCCCCTTTGGAGTTTAGACATTACAACTGATCAGCATTAATGTTAAAATAGAGATCATAAGACTGACAAAACAGACTCTTTGTGGAAATAAGATACTAAATTGCAAACAAGACCTAAGGCCATGCAAGGCAAAGGTTAAGTAAGGCTTTATAAACCATAAAATCTCATTAAATTCATTTTTAAAATTAACCTGGTATAATGTCATTTTCCTTACAACTTAACTCTGGTATAGCATCACATGACAGATAGCAGACCCCTTTATCTTAACTCAAGCATTCCTTTCTACTGACTCCAAGTCTTTAGACAAAGCTTTATTTCTTTAACCAATTACAAATCAAAGAATCTCCAAACCTACCTATAACCATAAGCCCTCAATTTGAGATGTCCCACCTTTTTGGGCCAAACCAATATATATCTTCCATGTACCAATTTATGATTTTACCTGCAATTCCTGTCTCCCTAAAATGTATAAAACCAACTGCAACTCAACCACTTTGGGACCACTTACCGAAGGCTTCTGGGTTTGTGGATCCCCAGGCATGGTAACTCACATCAGCTCATAATAATCCTCTTTAAATTATTTTACAGAGTTTTTTTTTTCCCCATGTGTGTGTGTGTGTGTGTGTGTGTGTGTGTGTGTGTGTGCGTGTGTATTTAAGGACATTCTATATGAGATAATGGTAAGCACTCTAGTGTCACAGTGTTTCTATGTCTGGAGTCCTCCTAAAATATAGCCCAAGACTGTTAGGACTTTGGAGGGCAAAATGCTGAGGAAAGGAATCCTGTTTCCAAATCGAAGGGGTGAGATTTGCATTCCGGCCTTTGAGATGGTGCCTAGTTTACTAGCTGTGTTTTCTTTATTGAGATCCTTCCTAGAATTACTTCCTTCTAATTTTTTTCCCCTTTCTGTGACTGAAATAATGAATCCCTAAAAATAAATAAAACTAGTTTTATGGAGACAAGAATTCAGGTCAAATCATAAATCAATACGTGGAAGGCGTACATTGGTTTGGCCCTGAAAGGCCAAATTGTAACCCAGCCACCGCAGGTGCATTTTCTCAGATCCTCTTGAAATTACGCTCCCCAGGCCATGATCCTACATATTCGGCCCAGAATAAACCTCTTCAAATTATTTTACACAGTTTGAGGTTTTTTTCCATTAACAGTTACAAGCACATTTTTTAAAGGCAAATCAAGGGGGACAGCAAGTGGGTTGATACAAAGTTGTTTGTCAGGAATCCTCACTGGTTTACAGAAGTAACATTGCTTAGTGATTGGTTATGCGTTGTTAAGCTGTAGGGTGTGGGTTACAGTGTCCAGTGAGGCATTATTAGGTTAATTTATAGCTGTCGTGGCAATAGCAAACAGTTTTCAGAGATAAACACATATCTCAAAAATGGTGGTGGGGGGAAGGGAGGTGCGTGGCCCACGCTTGCAATCCTAGCACTCGGGGAGGCCGAAGTGGGAGGATCCCTAGAGGTCAGGAGTTCGAGACCAGCCTGAGCAAGAGCGAGACCTGTGTCTACTAAAAATAGAAAAATTAGCCGGTGTTGTGGCATGCACCTGTAATCCCAGCTACTGGAGGCTGAGGCAGGAGGATCGCTTGAGCCCAGGAGTCTGAGGTTGCTGTGAGCTATGCTGACGCCACGGCACTCTAGCCCAGGTATCAGAGCGAGACTCCGGCTCAAAAAAAAAAAAAAAAAGCTAGGGGAGTAGGATGTGACTGTTGCCTCATTTTAATGTCTCTCTGGGCCTGATAATTTAAAAGCATTTGTATTCCCCACATAAACATTCTTTTCTTTTCTCAAACCAAAAAAGACAAAAAACGAAAACAGGTTTACCTAATGGGAAGCCCAGAGGGGTTTGTGTTGGAGAAGCAGCTTCCAAGGGGACTGAGAGGCAGTCCGATTTCATTGTGTGGAACTGGGTTCCTTCCAGCCCGGCTTCCAGGCTGAATAGGATGAGAGAGGGAGGGCGACTTTAACGTCATCTCTCCTTCAGGCTGGGAACCAGATAGACGGTGAGGAAGACGGTGGCACCAGCAGTCAATTGCCATTCCAGAGCTCACTTGAGGGGTGAATGGTAGCAAAGACGTTACCGCTCCGGACCTTGCAGGTCGATTTGCACTGTCACGCGGGGGTCCCAAACCGCGCCTGGAGGCTGTGGTCTGAAGACACCGACTTCATTTCCTAGATGGGTAGCTCGGTCGCGCGGTAGGCGCCGCAGGCGGCAGCGCGCGGACTGCGCCTTTCCGGACAGTGAGGAGAGGCGGGCTGGGTGGAGGAAGCCCGACTGCTCCGCACTGAAGCCACAGTTCCAAAGAGCGACCTCGCGTCTTCGTGGCTAAAGGGCGGCGGCGCGCATCCTAGCGTCCCGCAGGGGTTGAGGAGCGTCGGGGAGCGCAGGGAAGGAAGCCGGGTGGCGGTGCGGAAGAGGGGCCTCAGGCCTGTGGCATGCCGGGAGAAGAAGGCAGCCGGTCCGGGGAAGAAGAGGCTCCACCCCACGTGCAGTCCTTGGGCGGGTGGGGTGTTCGCGGAACAGGATTTGCGCTTCTTCCTCCCCTCGCCTTCACCGACAATCGCCACCTTACCCATGGCAGGCAGCCTGGTGTCCTGTCTCTTCCTCCCCGCCCCGCCCCGCCTGCGCTCCTTGGCACCCCTGCTGTGGCCTCCACGCCCCCACCTGGCCCGGGGGTGCGCAGCTCCCACCGTCTGCAGCTGAGCGACCGGTGACGGCTGGCTCAGCTGAACTGGGGGAGAGGGAGCAGCGGAATCCATCAATCAAACCATACCCTCCGCGCCAGTAAGAGCGAGAGCGAGAGATAGGTGAGGCCAGGGAGCCACCCGTTAGTTCGCCTCGGAGAGCTTCTCCTTGCGCGCGCCTGTGTGCCTGAGTGTGGATTGGCTGGGCCTGGAGCTGGAAAGTTCCAGTTCAACGCGTTGTTCTCGCCTGTGGCCCAGGCCGCGGCTGAGGCTGCCTAGCGTCTCTGTGCCCAGGGATTGGCTCTCGGCTTACCCCGGGGCTGCGCTGGACTCCCGCAGCGCCTGGCCACCGCAGAAAGTCACGTGGCACGTCCCTGCAGCGCTTCCCCCATGGCACATCCGGGGTGTAGATTTGGCTGCCTGTACTCCCCCCTTCCAGTTGCAGCTGCCCTCCCTGGCGACGTAGGCACCGTTCGCTGATGGGAACCGGGGGATGGGAGTGGGGAGAGAGAATCCACGGAAAGCGATGGTTCCCAGCTGGATTCAGATCGCGTTTCTGAATAACTCGCAGGTGTTATCTTCTCAAGGTGTCCTGTATGAGGATGTTCCCTGTGATGCTTGTCATGGTTCTCCTTGGTCCTTCTGCAGGAAGGACGAAGAAGTTTGCAGAAGAAGGTACGTGGAAAGCAGGGGAAGTTTGCCGCCACTTGACTCCAAAGGAGGAGTAATCCTCTCTTTGCAGTGGCAGCCAAGGTTTTGAAGCAGCGCCCTGGCAGGTGGCGGTAGCGGTGACAACGGCCTGGCCTGTGGGGTCAGCTGTACGTTGTCCGTCTGGGACTGGAAACTGGAGGAAAAGCGGGGCTCCCTTGTCTGAGAGCAACTCAGGAGCTGCCTGCAGGGCTCCTGGATTGCTTGGTTCATCCAGTTTGGAGGGGCATGTTTTCCTTTTGTGATATTTATGTGCTTACTGATGGGGAATGCTTTAAAATCTATAAAACTTTCATGAATATGATCTCCATTTTGAGATGAGTTCCCCCTTATTCATGGGACGTGCATTCCAAGATTCCCAGTGGATGCCTGAAACCGTGGGTAGTACCAACCCCTATTTATACAGTGCAATGGTAATGTACAAATAAAAGTGCTCTCTATATTTAAGGTTTCCTTATAGTTGATTTGTTTGCATCAGAATTCTAACTATTTCCATGTGTTGCATTAGGTTGATAATGACTTTTTGTTTGAAATGGGGGCCTTGCTTTGTTGCCCAGGCTGGTCTCAATCCGCTGGGCTCAAGCTATCCCCCCACCTCCTGCCTCAGCCTCCCCAGTAGTTAGAACTACAGGCAGATAATATCCTTTAATTCCGCTTTCATCTAAAATAGACCCCCCCTTTTTCATGTCCTTTATTTGATAAAGAAATCAGATCATTTGTTTATAAAGTTTTTCAAATTCTAGATTTGGTCAACTGCACCGTCATCTTGTTGTTGGATTTATTGCCTGTCCCTCAATTTCCCTGTAAATTGATGGTTCAATCTAGAAGCTTGATTAGATTCAGGTTAAGTTTCTATGCAAGAATACCTCATGAGGAGTGTTGGATTCTTCTTATTGTATCACATCAAGATGCACATCTTGTTCCATTTTTATTGATTGATCGGTATTTCAGGTGATGTCATCCTTTCATCTCATTTGTTAGCTGAAATTGTTCTGTGAAGAACTTTCCTTATCAACCTTGGTTTATCACAAAATACAGATAGAAATTTCATGTAGAACAACAGAACCAATACTGATTATTATAACCATATTATGACAAACTTTTATTACACAAGGCCACTATGTTTCAAGAGATGTGGCTCAATCTGTGGTTATCTGTGGAGTAAAAAATGATGGGAAACTTTTTGAAATAAAAAAACAAAAACACAACAACAGCTCTATTTTATGTACATGTTTTAGGAAATCCTTTGTTTACCTTGATTATCACGTTTTGCACAATGAACAGTCTCAGTTTGCTGGTGAACAGGACCCAGGTTTATTGTTTCCCTTATTATCATATTCCTATTGTTCCTATGCTGAGCCTACTTTAAAAAGACATCCATTTAATACCGTGGAGTTGTAATTTATTATCTTGGACACTCAACGTCTGTAAGAATTAAAACACTCCTAAAAGGGATAGAATCGGATTGAAAAAAGAATTTTCTTGGCATAAATAGTACAAATGTTTTATTTGTTTATGAACTGCCCCAATATCTCCCTTGAACTCAGGCAAGAGGGACCCTGCACTGAGCCTTGACACCCCATTATATTTTATACACCCCAACACCAACGTTGCTTTGTTACAGGTATGCGCTGCCTCTGTCTCTCAGGCGCTGGTGCTCAATGCTGGCACAGCATGACCCAAAGCCCTAAACACCTTCTCTTGTGTGTAACACCGATCGCCAAGGCAGTGATTTTCCACGTCTCTTGACCTGTGCTCTCAAAACACAAGGCGAACTGCATCTGAAGGCCATAAGAATTTGTGGGTTGTGTGCTGCTATGAAAGCAGACACTGTTCCAATTAGAGGACAGATTTGAGAGGAGGAAGCACTTCACTTAGGGAAGAAAAAAACATAATTAACCTGCCAAATGCTTACACTTGGATAGCACAGATGCAATAGGCCCTTGCCTACATGAAATACTGGCATGCCGAGCATTCATTTTCTTGCTTCTTTTCACATTCCAATTCTGATTCCAGAGGTACTTCAAATTACTATGATATTTGCCACAGTTGCGCAGGACATCTGAGAAGCATTTTGCAATACTGAATGACACATACTATTCTTAAATTTGTGTGCGTGTAGGGCTAGATGTAACAGGCATCAATACTGTCAGTAGAGCATAAATTATATGGACGTTTTGATTGTAACAACATAGTGATTTTGCTGAAATGAAGGCCAAAAAAAATTTAATGCAACATGTATGCCTTTATTTTATTCCTTATCCCCAAATCATTAGCTCATCATTAGAACATCAGACATGTGCAACCATCAGCCTCAATCACCTGGACATTTTGCCATTTTTTTTTTTTTTTTTTTTTTAGAAACGGGGTCTCGAACTCTTGGTCTGAAGCGATCCTCCCACCTCAGCCTCCTGGGTATCTGGGACTACAGGTACACGCCACCACACTGGCTCCAATTTTTATCTTGGAAAAATAGAGCTTTAAACCAGTTTTAAAAGTTTAATGTTATAAAGTCATGTGTATCAAGCTGGGAGGATAGAGAATATTTTATCTGACTGTTTGTTAGCTCAATTCGTAACTTAAATGCCTGGACATAGGGTATTTGGGCCCTTCTTTGCTTTTTTGCTCTGGGCCCTGAACTACTCTAATGGTATAATTTTAAATACCAAGGACCTCAATATTTTTGAAGCCTTACTTGTTTATTACTTTTCTCTCTGGGATCTTCAGACTATTAAGGCCTATAACTATTAATACCATTTTCTCTCTCTAGGGTATATGTGGCATTTCACTTTATTTTCAACTTGAATGCTATCACTGTTTTGGATTTAGCAAGCTTTTGGTCTTAAAAATATTCAACAGTGCGGTCAAGAAGCCAAATGACTTTATGCATGAGACATTGCAATGAGGAATTTTCCCGTAGAAAGGTGACTAGATTTGAGGAGATTATTTAGTCAGTATAAGAATTTCTCTGGATTTGTACAGTACGGATTTTACTATGTAGTCTTTCTTAATAAAGTTCCTGATAGACCTGGAAAGGACAAGAAAGAGTAACATCTGTTGCGATACCCTACTTACATGTAGGACAGATGAGGATCTGGGAGAGAGGTGACTTGCCCAAACCACGCACTGATTTGGGAGATATCAGGTAGAACCATGAATCCTTGTCCACAAAGCTCAACTTAGAATTGTTTTTTCATCTTAATGCAAATTCTGTAGAAAGAAAGGAATAGACACCTGGAAAAATTGAGCTATTGTAAATACTTTGAAGATGAGAGAAGAGAGTAGTTTAAAATATAAACTGTATCCTTATCATCAGAATCAGAATCAGAATCAGAATCACTCAGTCAATGGTGGCACTTTATTAGTGTGAATAGGGTTGGTATCAAAAGACAAAGTGTAGGGAAGTCACCACACCCAAGTAAATGATGTACAGAATTTCCAAGTCATACTTCTCTAGTTCACTTTAATATTCCTTGAGCTTTTGCCTCATTGTAACACTTCTATGGAAATTTTTGACTATGTATACTTTGTAGAGTATACTTGAAAATATTCTGTGTGCTCAAATTTACAAGACTGCTTCTAGGTTTTTTGTTTCTTTGTTTTGTTTTTTGAGACAGTGTCTTGCTCTGTCACCCAGGCTGGAGTGCAGTGGCTTGATCGTAGTTCACTGCAACCTTGAATTCCTGGGCTCAGGCAAACCTCCCGCCTCAGCCTCCTAAGTAGCTAGGACTACAGTTGAATGCCACCACAACTCAGCTAATTTTTATTCATTCATTAATTCATTTATTTAGTAGAGACAGTGTCTCACTGTGTTGCTTCAGGTTGGCCTCAAACTCAAGGCCTCAAGTGATCCTCCAGCCTCAGGCTCCAAAAGTGCTGGGATTACAGACATGAGCCACCATACCTAGCCTGTTTCTGGTTTTAATATTCCAGAACTTCTCTCACATTTGAGGTTGCAATGGGTAAAGTAGTATCTCTATTCCTTTGTCAAAAATGTGTTGAGTGCTTACTCCATGCTAGGCACAGGCCTGGGCACTGGGAAGCAGATGAATATAATCATGGCTCCATCTTCCTCAACATGAAGTTTATAAGACAGGGTCTATTGTGTTTAAGAATATATTTACAACACTAGTGGTTCTGTTTACAGCTGTTCATCTTACCTCACCCTTTCTCCAAATAAAAAATAAGCATTGTTCAATTACAAGACTTACTGTAAAGCTACAGAAATCAGGCAGTGCGGTATTGGAGAAGAGATAGACACATAGATCTATGGAATAGAATAGAGTCTAGGCATGGATTCTCTCAAATTGGCCAATTGATTTTTTAAATTGTGCTAAAATACACATAACATAAAATTTACCATCTTAACCATTTTGTTAAATATATTTGCCTTGTTGTACAGCTAATATCCATAACTTTCTCATCTTGCAAAAAAAACCCTATACCCATTAAACAATAACTTCCCATTTCTCCTCCCCCTATCCCCTGGAAACCCCCATTCTTATTTCTGTTTCTATGAGCTTGACTATTTTAGACACACTATATAAGTGGAATCATACAGCATTTGTCTTTTTGTGTTTTGCCTTATTTCTCTTAGCATAATATTCTCAAAGTTCATCCATGTTGTAGCATGTGTCCGAATTTCCTTCTGTTTTAAGGCTGAATAATATCCCATTGCATGTACATATCATGTTTTGTTTATTCATTCATCCATTGATGGACACTTGGGTTGCTGCTACCTTTTGGCTATTGTAATGCCTCTA
>NW_012149397.1:1786413-1787768 GCF_000956105.1 Propithecus coquereli | reverse complement strand
TGTAAACCTAAACCTATTTAAAAATTAAAAGTTTATTTTTTAAAAAAGAAATTAGGAAGACTACTCACTTAAATTTGAGGAAAGAAAAATTATTTTCCTTGCCTAAAGTATGAGTTCTACATTTTAAGATTTACCTGACATCCTACTCCGAATAGACCACTTTTTCATTTATTCAATCTTATGTCGCTAGTGTGAACGTAAATATTTGAAATTTACAAAGAGCAGACTATTAATTTTATTAACTTGGCCCTTCAAGAAGATTCACACCAGAAAGAATCTGCTTTGACATAGATTTATTTGTATGTAGAGCCTTCTTTGATGAGGACAGTATATGCTTCACATAATAAGCACAAAGTTAAATTTCAGGTAAACATTCATACATCAAAGAGGAAAAAAAAACCCATAGGCTTTTAATTAGTAACCTAAAACGTCCTAAGATTTAATTTCCTAGACTCAAGCACATTTGCCTAAAGTCCAGTTTTTAAAAATTCTTTTGACTCTGTCCCCAGCTGACATGGCTGATGAGTTGAGAGTGTAACAAACGGAGTCATATTTCAGCAAATACAGGAGGAACAGGAGACATAAAGATCACTAGAAGTGATGAAAATGTAACTTACTTTATCCGTGTGTCCCGGTTGTTCTACTAACATAGAAATACTGCGAGTGCATCAAAATACCTATATCATTTTTGTTCTACAGCTCTGCTGTGTAAACGGCCCTTCCGTCGTGTACACACACACACACATATAAAGTCAGAGAACACAAGATGACGGTGGATGCTCTGGGAGAGTTGGAGATTTGAGTCTGAGAATCTGGGTAAAGGGACTCCTGGTTTTTAAAAAAGCCCGCGGGGGTGGGGAGGAGGGCAGGGAGAATAATGTAATTTTTAGTCCCTTTCTGTGATACTTCAGGGTCTTAAATTCTAATGTCATAAACCAAACTTGAATTAGCTTGGAGAAAAAGATGAATTTGTGGGCTCACAAAAATCGGAGGAAGAACTGAACAGCCATAATGCAGATAAGAAACTTGGTTTGGTTTAAATTGGACAACAGATACCAGCTGCTGTCATTTCCCAGCTTTATGTCTGTAGTTTTTTTTTTCTTTCATTCTCTCTCTCTCTCTCTCTTTTTTTTTTTTTACATTTTTTCAATGATATAATATTCTAAATTCCCAGTCAAAAGTTCCGGTTGGTTCCCGATGGAGAAGTACTCACGTGTGGGCCATCGAGCACAGGCTGTCCAGACAGAAAAGCAATAAACGGCTGCCTTGACCAGCACTGTGTTCCGAGTGAACCGAAACAGAACTTTCCACAAATTCTTCTCAAGTGCCTGTGGAACTTTCCCAGGATAGATCAC
>NW_012149397.1:1773264-1783779 GCF_000956105.1 Propithecus coquereli | reverse complement strand
GAACATGGGTGTACGAATATATGCTCACTTCTCTGCTTTTAATTCTTTTGGATATCGTGATATTGTGAAATACATATTTGGTTTTTTGTTTTTTTTTCCTATTTCCTGGAATACAACTCCTAAAATCCTTGGACTCTCCAAAGTGATGTCTTTTTGTATGCTAACGAGTTGACTTGATGGATGGATGGCAGCTTGGGGGTGGAGGTGGGGTGTGGGTAGCTGGTCACCTGAAAAGATTAGAGGATTGGGATTTTGGGCCCTATGCCCAACTTCTGGGGAGGGAAGAGAGGCTGAAGGTTAAGGTGATTGGATGGCCAATGGCTTAATCAATCATGCCTACATAATGAAGTATCTATAAAAACACAAAGGATAGTATTCGAGTATCTTCCAAATAGCTTAATTCATGGAGGTTCCTGGAGGGTGGTGCACCCAGGGAGAGCATGGTAGCTCTGTACCCTCGCCGTGCCTCACCCTATGCATCTCTTCATCTGTGTCCTTTGTAATCTCCTGAATAATAAATTGGTAAATGTCAGTTAAGTGTTTCCCTGAGTTCTGTGAGCCATTCCAGCAAATTAAGTAAACTGAAGGAGGAGGGGGTCATGGGAATCCTAATTTATAGTCAGTCGGTCAAAAGCACAGGTAAAGCAACCTGGGGCTTGCAAATAGCATTGAAAGTGGAGGGCAGTCCTGTGGGACTGAGCCCTCAACCTGTGAGATCTGACACTGTCTACCTAGAGATAATGTCCAGGTAGATAGTGTTGGAATTGAATTGAATAGAGCGCACCCAGCTTCGGAATGGGTTGCTTACTTGGTATGCGGGGAAACGCCCCACCCCGACCCACACACATCTGGCATCAGAAGTATTCTGTGTTGTGAGACTATAAGAGGAGGAACTGGGTTTGGTTTTATCCTCAATATGATTACATGTATACACCCAGAAGAAGAATAATTCTATTCTTAATTTTTTGAGGAACCACCTACCGTTTTCCTGTGGCTATACCATTTTCCATTCCCACCAACAGTGCACAAGGGTTACAATTTCTCCACATGCTCACCAACTCTTGTTATTTTCTGTCTCTTGTTTTGTTTTGTTTTATTTTGTAGTAGCCATCCTGATGGGTATGAGGTGATGGCCAATTATTTTTTGACAAATGTGCAAAAGCAATTTAGAGGAGAAAGGACAGTCTTTCTGAAAATAGTGTTGGAACACCCGGACATCCTGCAGAGAAATGAACCTCAACCTAAGTCTCACCTTATCCAAAAAGTAACTAAAAATTGATCATCCATGTAAATGTAAGAAGTAAAACTATAACATTTAAAAAATAAAACACAGAAGAAAATCTTTACGAACTGAGGTTAGGCAGAAGGTTCTTAGATATGACATAAAAAGCATGATCCATTCAAAAAGTGATAAATTGGAATTAATAAAATTAGCACTTTGTTCTGCAAAATACACTGTTAAGAAAATAAAAATACAAGCCACAGACTTGAAGAAAATGTTGGCAAATCATTATCTGACAAAGACTAGCATCCAGAGTATATAAAGAAAAGAACTCTCAAACAGAAAGAAAACAAAATGGTTTTAAAAATGGGCAAAAGACTTGAGCAGACACTTCATCAAAGAAGTTATATGGATGGTAAATAAGCACATAAAAAGATTTCAACATCATTAGCCACTGGGGAAGTGTAAATAAAAACTGGAGTGAGATACCACACTGGAAGGGCTAAAATAGAAAACACTGGCATGACCAAGTGACATGAAGAATGTGAAGCAACTGGAACTTGCGTACATTGCCAGTGGGAATGCAAAATGGTGCAGTCACTCTGGAAAAAAATTTGGTGGTTTCTTATAAAGTTAAACATACCCCTACTGTATGACTCACCAATCCAGTTCTAGGTATTTATCTAGGAAAAATGAAAACTTATGTTCACACAAAAACCTATCCAGGAGTGTTTCATAAAGCTTTATTTGTAATACACAAAAATGGGAAAAAACTTCTTCAACTGATGAACAGATAAACGCTTTTTGGTACATCCATATGGTGAATGGAATACTACTTGGCAATGAAAAGGACCCAACAGCTTGGTTAGATGTCAAAGGCATTACGCCGAGTGAAAGGAGCCCATCTCAAAGTTTTACATCTGGTATGATTTCATTTATATGACAATCTCAAAAAGACAAAACTATAGTGGTAGAGAAAAGATCAGTGGTTGCCAGGAGTCAGGGTGAAGGGCAAGACCACCAGGGAGCAGCACAAGGGCCTTTCTTAAGGTAGTGGAGCGGTTCTGGATTGCAGTGGTGGCTACAGGAATCTATATTTTTTAAAACTTATAGAACTATACACCAAAAAAAGTCAATTTTACTGTGTGTTAACTTAAAATTAAAATACATAAAATAACAGTAGTAAGTTCATTACATGTTAATATGAATAACATAGTTTTGTGAAAAATAACTGTATTTCCAAAGGAAAAAAATTATTTTTATAATTGTTTTATAATTTTACAAATCTCTTTAATGTCTGCCTTAGTGGGATACATTGGATTCTCATATCTGCTTCTGCATTCAATCTGTTTTGATTTTACATGTCTTGTAGCCCCAGGAAAGCTTTACTGTATGCTCATGAGACAATGAGAACAAATTAGGCAAATCATTCCTAGTATTTTCTTTTCTTTTCTTTTAAGGTCTTGCTCTGTCATCCAGGCATCCAGGCTGGATGCGATCCTCCCAAATGTTAGGACTACAGGTGTACACCACTGTAGCTGGCTAATTTTTTACTCTTTTTTTTTTTTGTAGAGATGGGGGTCTCACTATGTTGCCCAGGCTGGTCTCGAACTCCTGGCTTCAAGCAATCCTCTTGCTTCAGCCTTCCAAAATGCCAGGATTACCGGCCTGAGCCACCATGTTCAGCTGTTGAGAATACTTTTGAACTCGGGGAACCACCCCCTGAACCAAGGTTTGGTGATTTCCCAGGGTTCCCTAGACCACACTTTGAGAACCACTGGCCTATGTTATAATTTTGCACTAAAAGAAGTGCTTTTCTTCTTATGACTGGTATTAGAAAAAAAAACTACTTTATCCTCCACAGAAATAAAATCATTTTACATATTTATTGCTTGAATTATGATATATAGTCATAATTTTTAAAGGTAATTTCAAATGTTTATTATAGTTAAACGGTCACTTTGTTTATGATTTCCAGCAATAACCAGCCCTAGGGTCATGTCAAAGATGTTGTTTTCATTATATGGGAGTAGGAATATTAATTATTAACTGTCAAATACTTAGTCATTTCTTTAAGTGACTAATGTGATTCCTTGTGAGGAGTGACCCTCCGTGGTTGAACAGATCCTTCCATATCCCATTTCAGGTCATACCGCAATGTTACATAAGCAGTACTATTCTTCTTGGAAGCCACTTACAGTCTATAAGTCAGAACGTTTTACTTCCTCAGAAACTATATGAATCTATAAGCAGCTTGGTTGAGGATGGCCTTTTGTAATCTGCATGTGACCCCAAAATTCTGAAATTGTGACCAGGACCGATTGCAGCATCAGGAAAGAATTTCCTGCCTCTGTGGTTGGGCAATGCAGAGGGTGGGGCAGAGGCCAACACCCTGGGGCTGCAACTCAGTGGGTTTGCCTGGAGCCCAGCTCTGTGAGCTAAACCAGTATCTCAGGTGAGAAAGGCTGTTACGGAGGACAATTTGATCTGGTCTAAGCTTTCTTTGGAGTTGGCTGTGTTTCCCCAGTAAGCAGTCTCTTTCTCCGTCCTTGGAGGGTTACCGTCTAGCAAACATTTGTGGGTAGTTAGAATACTTTTCCCGGTTAGTCTCTTGGAAACAGTTATGGCAACCAGGGCTTTGGCAGATAAAGGAAAGAAGACAAGAATACCAAGAATCTCCTTTGTCCTAGGGAATTGTGAGTAAAGGGAAAGTTTTTCTACTTTCGTAAGGCCTTGTGGACACATTTGGAGAGTCTGGCCTCCCAGCGAGTACATGCTATGGCTTTTGAATGTCTCCTTCAAAACTTATGTTGAAACTTGATACCCAATGTGGTGTTGAGAGGTGACTGGCAGGAGGGCTCTCCCCTCATGAATGGATTAATCTATTAATGGATTGACGGATTAAAGGGTTAATGGATTGATTAATGGGTTGTCATAGGAGTGGCTTTATAAGGAGAGACCTGAGGCAGCACATGAGCACACTCAGCCCCTCTCCTTGTGATGCCCTATACTGCCTGAGGTCTCTTCTGAGAGTCCCCACCAGCAAGAAGACTCTCAACAGATGCAGCTCCTCAACCTCGGGCTTCTCAGCCTCCATAACGGTAAGAAATAACTTCTTCTTACCCAATTTCAGGTATTCTGACCTAAGTAACAGAAAATGGACTAATACAGTACCCATGGTCCAAGATTTCCTTTAAAGGGAGATCTTGGGTCTAATATCTAGAATTGTAACTCAACAACAAAAACATTAAAATATGGGTGGTAAAGGACTTGAATAGACATTTCTCCAAAGAAGATACACAAGTAGTCAACAAGCACATGAAAAGATGTTTAACATCATTAGTTAGGGAAATGCAAATCAAAACCACATGAGATAAATATTTATATAATATTCTTTTAAGAATGGAAAATAAGTGAGGATGTGGAGAAATTGGAACCCTCTACATTGCTGGTGAAAAACAATTCCACTCCTAATATACCCAAAGAATTGAAAGCAACATTCAAGCAAAAACTTGTACATAAACTTTCATAGCAACACTGTTCACAGGAGTAAAAAGGTAGAAACACCCCAAATACCCATCAAACAATACATGGACAAACAAATGTGACATATACATATAATACAACATTACTCAGCTTAAAAAAGAAGAAAATTTTGACATATGGATGAACCTTGAAGACATTATGCTAAGTCAGTCAGTCACAAAATGACAAATACCATATAATTCCACTTATATGAGGTGCCTAGAGCACTTGTGATCAGACTGACAGAGAGTAGAGTGGCGGTTGCCAGGGACTGGGGTCTGGGCTGGGGAGTCCATCTTTAACAGATTCAGAGTTTCAGTTTGGGAAGATGAAAAAGTTGAGATGGACAGTGGTGATGGTTGTCCAAACGTGCCAAAGCAGTTAAATGTCACAAAACTGTACACTTGAGAATGGTTAAAATGGTAAATTTTGTTATGTATATTTTATCACAATTTAAAACAAAGAAATGAAGTACTGATACATACTACAATGTGGGCAAACACAGAAAATATTATGCTAAATGAAAGAAGCCAGACACCGAAGGTCATATATTGCATGATTCCATTTACATGAAACATCCAGGATAGGTAAATCCATACAAACAGAAAGCAGATTGGTGGTTGCCAGGGCTGGGGAGGAGGGAACAGGCAGGAACTGCTTGATGGGTACAGGAGTCAGTCTCCTTTGGTGTGACGAAATGTTTTGGAACTAGATAGAGGTGATGGTTGCCACAGCCTTGTGGATATACTAAATGCCACCGAAATGTGTACTTTAAGATGGTTAATTTTATGTTATACGAATTTCACTTCACTTTTTTGCAGGACAGTCTCCTTTGGGGTGAGCAAAGGCCTGTAGACCAGCATGCAAATCAAAAAAAGAAATAAAACGAGAGACCATCAGTGTATGTGGGTGTCAGCTGGCTGGGAGCTGAGAAGAGGCACTTATGGAGGCGCCTGGTCTTTGGCCCCAGACTTCCCTTACACGGTGGGCATTAACCTTATTATCATCCTTATCTGAAGCTCAGGTTTTATTTTGTCCTTTTCTTACCTTAAGTACATAGTGCTTTCCCCAAGTCTGTACTAATATTTTCTTAATTAACAACAGCCAGTATCTCACCTTCAGAACTAAGATGCTTGGGAAACCAAGGCAAGGAAGTGTGTGTTGCAAACAGCATCACCCTGCAGAGATTGGAGCAATAGCTGAGAGCAAGAAACAGAACAAAAGAGAGCTGAAAAATTAGGCAACCTCCTGGAAAGACCCATGGACAAGCACATATTCAGAGGCTTGATAAAAAGCTAGACTTCCAGCCCCACTCAGATGGGGCATTTGTATATGGAAATATACGAATTAGAGACTAGAGAACTCGGGGATATCTGACTGAGAAACACACACACAGCAGACATCTTCCTGTGGAGTGGAGTTCTGGAAAGGCTCATGACCCAGAACATAATGCAGACTCCCCCAGCCACAGCACCTTCCAATCCCGAAAAGAATGTTGATTCTCCGTTTGGGCACCCACTCTCCCATAACATCAGTGAGGACGAAGTCACATAAGGGTCAGATCAACGTCTGCAAATCAAGCTCACAATCCTTGCCTGTTGGTGGCACTTGTGGGTGAAGAGTGAAATCCCCAAAGTTGTAGGGGAGATAGTATGAAAAGAGCCACAATGGCAGTCACCTGGGCAGGTGGGCTTGGTGGAAGCCGTCACTTGGTCTTTTTGGAGGCAAATGTGGGATTTGGCATCTTGCTCTGACATCAGGAACATGAACCTCTCCAGTGTCCAGGACTGTTGATGATGACTTCAAAGCACAGCTGGGAGACCCATACGGCCCAGGCTCCACGCAGGCAGAGCTCAGCTTCAGTCACAGCAGGGTTCCTGTTGCCAAGAACACCATCGGCACGGAGCAGGTGATCAAAATAACTGTGTGTAGCTGAATGAGCAAGAGGTAAGAGAGAGGACTTGATCCCAGCTGCACACTGAGAGACCTCGTTAAAACCTAACTTGCGAGTCTGCTAGGAAGAATTGAAAAGAAAGCTAGTCTTACTGAGTTGGGATCCAACTCCATCTCCATCCAAGGTGGAAGCATCCCTACAGCTCCTCATTACAACCCACTCAAGGTTTTTTGGGTTTGTTTTGTTTTAATCCCTTTATTGTCAGATACTAGTTTATCACTTAATGATCCATAAAAATTCCCTTCATGCACACACACAAAACAAGAATCAGAAAAATGACTTAAGAAGATTTATGTTGTGTGTCCCTTTCTAGTAGTTTCTTAGACACTCAACAAACTGCAACAACAGGTCCCCCTTTAATAGTAGATAAGTTCCAGGTGTGGGAATTGACTTCTCAGTACAACCTCACTGGCCACACACCACGAAGGCCAAAGCTGGGCTGAGATAATTACGTGTGTCACGGGTGCCGTGTGCTGTGAGCTCACCACAGCCCCATAGGATTAGTCCTGCTTTGCACATGAATGAGGACCATCAGGGAGGTTGAGAAATTCCTTTAAATAGTAGTGAAGTAGCTAAGTCTTCCTGACTCTCCTACACCATCAGCTTTGCCACCCAGTGATGTGGGATCCTGTGTAGTCTTCTGTTCTAGAACACCCTGTGCTCACTTCTCAGAGGTCTACATTTTCATTATTAAACACTGTACATGCATATTGGCAAGTCTATAAGAGTTCATGACTACATTTTTTGGAAGGCAACTTGGCACCATTAATGAATTACACTTGATAACAGACCTTTATCCCAGACACCATGCCGGGAACTCTGAAAATAATAGTACCCGAGGATATGAGCAGTCTGATTGACTATGGCAAAACAACCAAAAAAGCAAACAGACAAACAATTAGAAAAAAGCTGATGCTGACACATGGGCGAAAGATGAGCAAGCCATGGTCTATGCATAATGTGAGATAAATGGACACTGACAAAGATCCTCTGCTTGGTCAAACTTTAGTCAGGCTCTTGAATTTTCTCCTAGACCCAAACATGCACATCGTGTAAAATCCAGTTTTAGCAAAGAATCTTGCTCAGTTTGCCAAGAATCCTCCACTGCTGATATCTGATTACCTGCCATATCTGTGTGGGTTCCGCATCCCCCACCCTCCTCCATATGACGTCTGGTCACCCTGGCCTGTCTTCAGCAAGAATCCTGTTAGGTGAGTTGAGCCAGAATCCCCCTTAGCCCTGTTCTTTCCTTTTAGTCACTTTCCATCCACTGACCCCGTCCCCAGCTCCATGGCTGTCAATTCCCACTTGCTCTGTGCTATGTTTGGAGTTGAGCCCCATCTCTCTCCCCTACTGCAAGACCCCATTGCTGTGGTCCCTACAGCTCTCACGATGGTCCTGAATAAAGGCTGCCTTACTACACTTTAACAAGTATCACTGAATAATTTTTTTTCTCTAACAACTCTCACAAGAATGGGTTGGAATCCAAGGTTAGCTGTTGAGCACATAACTAGACTCCACCAGGCTTTCAGATGACTTGGCACTTGCTCTCTTGCTGAGCCCATCCTGCTCTGACATCCGTAACCGTCCCTCGTGTCCCTGGCCTACCTCTGTCACCACCAGAGGAACCACATCCTCACACGTGCAAATCCACATACTCTGCTCGCTCCAGTCTGACTCCGACTCACATCCATCCATCAGGCTTTTCCTCCACATACTGCCACTCCTCACCTGGACCTGGTGTCATCTACCAACGGGTCTCCTTGTGTCCACTCTAGCCCCCACATCCTATTCTCCCCACTAGAATTGGAGAGATTCTGCAAAGCACAAATCAGTGTGTCCTTCTTGAAGTCTTGGAAGGTCTCCGGCACGCATGGCGAGAAGCCGGCTCGCCTTGTGGGGGCCACTCCTTTTGGCCTCGTCTTCCTCTGCGTGGCACTCAGTTGTGATGCGCCAGCCATACTGGCCTTTGCCTGTCTCTCAGCCTCCCCAAACTTATTCCCTTTTAGGGCCTTGCGCAGGCTGTTCCTTCTGTTTTGGATGCTCTCCCAGCCCCCGTCTCCCACAGGTCCTCCCTCATCCTCATTCAGATCTTAACTAAAAGGTCTGCTGTTTAGAGAGGTCGTCTCAAACACCACGGAAAACCATGCCACAGACTCACTCCACTTTAGCTATTGCTTGGTACTTGTCAGCGCCTGCAATGATCTTATTTCTTTGTTTGAATGTTTAGCCCCATCTTTTCTCAGCCGGGTATGACCTCCTTGTAGGCAGGACTCTATCTGGCTTGTGTTTAGAACAATGCCCAGCTGACAGCAGGGAATCAATACGTAGAGGAGTAAACAAAAAATAACACACCAAATTGTTCACATTGGTTTTCCTGATCATGGAGAGGGCAGGGGAGATGAGAAAAATAAGACTGTACAATAAAAAGAAGAATGATAAGAATGCATGCGTAGTGATAAACGTTTTGCACACACATAAAACTGAGTATGTACAAGTGTATGTGTGTGTATGTATTTATTAAGAAATAAAGCAAAAGATGATCCAAAAATGTCAATTGTGCTTACTATGGTTCTGAGATTGCAGTTGATATCTATTTCCTTAATTATATTTTATGATATCAGAAAAAGAAAAAAAAACACTGCAGTTCTATATTCATGGTGGGGAAAAAAGAATGTAATTTTGGAGATATACAACACTGGTGTCGGGTTCAAATGCAGTTCTCTTGAGCTCCAGGAATGCAGAATGCCCTTTTAAAACCTCAACCCTCCTGGAAGAGGTCACACCTTGAGTTTCAATAGCTGGCATTTTTGTCAATTAGTTAACAGTATGCCGAGAGCAAATCCCTGTAGTGGAGTGTCCATGGACACAAGTCACAGGGAAGGCAACATAAGGGTCTATGGGGGTAGCAGCTGAGGGTGTCAACAGGGAATGGACAGAGGACCATAGACAAAAGTCACCCAGGATGGCCCTGCCTCAGCTGCCCAGCAGCAGTCTGGTCATCTGGAGACAGAGTTGATGACATCTCTAATGCAAGTGGTGGATGCCCCAGAGACGTGGCTGATTCCTAAGCCCCTTCATCGTGCAGCTCCATGACTGCCTGGGGAGGCTTACAGGAAAGCAGGAAAATCCCAGGATAAAGAACACGCAGATCTTCCATTTAAAAACATCTAGAGGGGTGGAGAGGACCGGGTATGTCACGGGCTGCCCTGGTTTTAACACTGAAAGTCCCACACCCTGATAACCCTTAGTCCCAGACAAATCAAACCAGTTGGTCATCAAATGGAAGTCATAAGGCAGGAGGTAGATTTCAGCATCCCCTTTTCCTCCCTGTTACACTGATACCATGAGATGCAATTGAATAAACATGGTTTGGTTCCTGCAACAAACCCAGATAGTAATCAAATTAGACTATGTACAGCTTGCATGTTTACCTTATTTTCCATTATACAATGATACCAAATATCACAATGATTTTTAAAAACAAATATATTTACTAGTATATTACTAGATGTTGAAATACTTTATAATATACTTATGAAAATATTTGTACAAAGAATTCATCCTCCACACAATATTTAGGAAAATTTACTCTGAAATTCCTTTACTGAGAGTTCTTAGGGATGGAGGAGTGGGAGGCAGTATCTTTTGGCTGTTACATTTCTTTTTTCTTTTTTTTTTTTTTGAGACAGAGTCTCACTCTGTTGCTCAGGCTGAAGTGCCGTGGAGTCAGCCTAGCTCACAGCAACCTCAAACTCCTGGGCTCAAGCGATCCTTCTGCCTCAGCCTCCCAAGTAGCTGGGACTACAGGCAT
>NW_012149397.1:1771081-1773214 GCF_000956105.1 Propithecus coquereli | reverse complement strand
GGCTAATTTTTTCTCTGTATATTTTTAGTTGTCCAGCTAATTTCTTTCTATTTTTTTAGTAGAGACGGGGTCTCGCTCTTGCTCAGGCTGGTCGTGAACTCCTGAGCTCAAACGATCTGCCTGCCTCGGCCTCCCAGAGTGCTAGGATTACAGGAGTGAGCCACCGCGCCCAGGCAGCTGTTACATTTCTTACATTGCAGTGTCAGTGAAACTACATCATCCTTTGTAAAATCAATAAAATTCCTAATAATTTCTCTGGCCATTTAATATCTTACCATCTATCATCTTTCAAAACATCTTTTTGGTTGAAGTATATTCACCAATTGATGGACTTTACATCTGTCTGATTTGGCAGTTTACATTGTGTTTTACTCTGAGTTTATCTACTCTGTTGTATGGGCTTCAATAGGGCCAATGGTTGTCAAGTTGGATTAAAAGAAACCCCAGCTTTCCACACAGGGTAAATTTGGTGATTGGTCTTAACTCACGTCATGGCAGAGCAGTTGCATTTCTATGGAAACAAAGCTAAACTTGGGGTTGCACTGTGACCAAAGACTCACTAACATCAAATAAGTCATAGCATGATATATAATGTCTTAGAGGCAAAAATCAATAGTAATCCACTTTGAGCATTTAAAGGGTCATGCTCCCAGTCACTGTCTTTGAGATTATGAAAGGATAATAGAAAACAGCTCATCCAGCTACGTTATTTCATAGATGAGCCTATAGAGATGAAGTTACTCTGTCAGAGTGACATTGGTTTCAGTGGCTGAACCTGTGGGAACTGGACAAGAATGGGAGTATTGTCAGAGCTTTACGGTGGTACTGAAATCTAGTTTCAAGCCACTGAATCAAGTATGAGGGTATTAACTTCATAAACTCAACAGCAAACATGTCCTAAGAGGAAAAGAGGAAAAGAAAGATAATTTTACTCAGCACTACTTTTTTTTGGAAAAGATTTAAAATAAGAGTAGATTAAAAAAATGGAGAACTATGAAATACTTTCATAAATTCTTGAAGAACTGTAGTGAAACCAGTCTCAGCCTAAAAACAGTGCTACCACAAGAACATGAAGCCACGAACTCACAGCTCTGAGCCACTCCCCTGACCGCATCTGCTCATGCTGGCATTCAGTCCCTACAGAAGTGTGGCTAAATCCCCAAGGACTTGCCCAGAAGACTCAAGCGTAAGTCCACCTGTGCTCTTGGGCCTCTCTCCAGTGATGGTGCCCTTTGCTGCCATGTTCCTGTGCCCTTTGAGCCCCGGACGCAAGGCCAAGCTGCCCCACAGCCCCCTAGCTGCTGCTGCAGTTCTCCGGATGGGAAGAATGCGTTCTCTTCCATTCTGGTTCACAACAGGTCACTTGGGCCCTGGTCCTCCAAAAGCCTGTTGAATCCAAGTTAGTAATATGAGGCTGTTTTGTTCACTATGCATCTAATTTGACAAATCTGATTTATGAGACAGTATTGACTTGTGATCAAAAACTCCGGAGTCATTGTGCCGTGGCTTGAATCCTGGCTGCACCACTTACTGGCTGTGTGGTTGCAGATGTCCTAACTGATCTCTTTTATTCTGTTTCCCTGCATTTAAAATGTAGACACTGCCCACAGGTTTGACCTAATGACTCAATGACTGCTTATTAAAGGGCTTACTTAGTATAGGCCTGGCATAAAGTTAGCTCTCAATAAATGTGCTACTATTCTTTCTCTGTGTTGACACTAGGTATACAATTGCAAATCAGGCACATATTTGTCCTTGAGATGCTTGTGGTCTAGTGGGCCAGTTGGATTTATTTCAATTCAATTATTTGTTGACAGATGAAAGATAAAAAATATTGTTCTCAAAAAGATGAAAGTCTACAAAGAAAGAGAGACTGTCTGGTACACAAATAACTGCAATAAGTACAACAAAAAAGAACTGTGTACAAGGTAAGAAGTCACAGGGAGAATGACCAGGAAACTTAAAACAATAGTAATGTGGTGCAGGATACACTCTCCACAGGGGAACCAAGAGGGGCTCAATGCTAGGACCTTCCCACTCATCCAACTAGAGGTAGTGAGGAATGGGAAAAGACAGAAAGTGAGTTTTGAGCCAACACTCAGTGTTAAAATCAAATCAGTGGAAAAAGATCAC
>NW_012149397.1:1769713-1770541 GCF_000956105.1 Propithecus coquereli | reverse complement strand
GCTGGTTTCGAACTCCTGAGCTCAAACAATCCGCCCACCTTGGCCTCCCAGAGTGCTAGGATTACAGGCGTGAGCCACCGCGCCCGGCCTAGACTCTTTGTTTTTTAATTTTTCTTTTTTTTTTAGAGACAGGGTCTCCCTCTGTCCCCCAGGCTGGAGTGCAGTGGCCTCATCATAGCTCACTGCAGCCTCAAACTCCTGAGCGCAGGCGATCCTCCTGCCTCTGCCTTCTGAGTAGCTGGGACTGCAGGAGTGTACCCCTTGCCCGGCTAATTTTTGTCAGACTCTCGAGGCCCATTTGGCTCTTTCACTTAATGGAAAATAAGCACCGTTTAACCTACTTGCCAAAGCCAGTCCTTATTGTCAACCAGTCTGCCAAATCCAAGTTACATTCTGACAGAAAATTCTTATTTTATAATTTGATCCAAATAAACATGGAATTAGGAGTCTCTGTGCCTACAGACTTGCCAAGAGTCTATTGCTTAGATGAAAGGAGGCTCTCAGGGCAGTGCTTTCTCAAATTGTCCCCTTTTTGGCATTCTGGAGGTGTTTAGATCCCTGCGTGCACCCCCTGATCAGGTTGGGATGGATGGGAAGCTTTGATGAGGTGGCAGAAGGGTGACTACGTGCGGAGGTGGGAAAGAACTTGCAGAACAGAGACACTTTTGAGTGAAGGTTTGCTATAGGGCAGAGTATGCACCTAGGGTGAGGACCTGGAAATTTGTCGTCTAAAAACTATCCATGGCGGGTGGATCATTTGAGCTCAGGAGTTCGAGACCAGCCTGCGCAAGAGCGAGACCCCGTCTCTACTAAAAATAGAAAGAAATT
>NW_012149397.1:1764452-1766070 GCF_000956105.1 Propithecus coquereli | reverse complement strand
TGTGGGAACAAAGAACTTGCAGTGGGACAGTTGCCAAACAACCTGTATTATAAATAAACAGCTTCAGCGAAAGCTTTTCGCTGCAGCCTCATACTGTCTTGTGGTGTCTGTGTCTTTTTGTACGGGCTGCAGCCATGTGTCTGCGTCTTTATGTCTCTGTGTTCATTCCTCGGTCTGAAGTCGGGCCGCGTCACTCTAGGAAAGAGTTTTGACAAGTTATTATTGATTAGGCCCAGATATTTTAAAGATGTATGTATAGTTAGAAATTATCTCATAAGAAACTGATGAATTGATTTTCTTTTCTGTGATGGAAAAATGAGATAACCCAAATACTACATTTTAACTGCCCTATAGGACATTAACTAGGGTGGCATCTAATTTAACAATCTTAATTCATCATTCCATTTTGTTCACATTCGTTGTAATAATCCTTGTTTTTCAAATTCCCTTTTGAACCCACTTTATGGATTCCTTTATTAATGAGATAAATAAAACGTTGGCATGTGCTCACTATCTCTTTGGGTAAGAATTATGTTTTTAACATTTAGAGAATTATATGTTGACAGAGAAATATACACAAAGTGCACAGAAGGTGCGAGGACAGGGTATGTGATGCAGAAGAGAGGACATGGAGAATACCTGGTGGAGACGACACCTGAGCTGAGTCTTGACGTATAAATAGGAGTTGGATCAATGGCTGGAGGTGAGGGAGAAGGAGACAATCCCAGACAGAGGGAGCCTCGCAGGGATGGGAGCGCAGTGGCACTGGCACGGGATGTGACAGGAGATGAGGCTGGGAGTGGGGCTGAGGCCAGAACCTGAGCCGTGCATGCATGCAGGGAGAGAGCTAGACCCTTATCCTGCATGAGCACAGGAGATCTTGAAGAACTGTTAGCAAGGAAGAGACATAATAAGATGAATTTGTGTTTTAGAAAGACTGGTTTTGTGTGAGGAGTACATGCACAGGTGGAAGTGAACCCAAAGACATGGGCATATGCTACTGAGCCACGAGAGGCAGTGGCAGTAGGAATGAGCAGCCACCGAGTAATGGAATAAATAGGGCAGGGCGGTTGCTAGGATGTAGAAGTGGGGAAAGAGAGGTAGGAGGTGAGAGGGGGCATAAGTCAGATTTGATCATTGATTATGAGGGAGTAGCAAGAAAAAGGAAGAGCTGACCTACATCAGCAACAATTCCTGCTTCAGGCATAGAGATTGCATCACTTCTGTCAGCACTGACTGATCAACACGAGGTGCTCACACAGTAGTAATATTCTTTGGCGATTGAGGGGTTGGTGTGGGTAAAGTCATAATTAATGGACGCGGTGAGCATTGTAGGGGGGCAGGGGACGCCTCGAATCATGGTTTGGATATGGCAAAGTCATAACATGTAACCGAAATGTTTGTACCCCCATAATATCCTGAAATTAAAAAAAAAAAAGACTGCAGGGAGAGCTGGGCAGCAGCACATATTTTCAGCACGTGAAACAGGGAGACGTAGGGCAAGGAAAAAGATCCTCAAATCCCTGACTTTTTAAAGGGCTCACACACATTGTAGAATAAACCTTTTATCTGCCTGGGTCACTCAAATTCCACCCTTTCTTTTTTTTTTTTTTTTTTG
>NW_012149397.1:1761989-1763710 GCF_000956105.1 Propithecus coquereli | reverse complement strand
AAATTTTATTTATTTATTTGACAGAGTCTTGCTCTGTTGCCCAGGCTAGGGTGCAGTGGTGTCATCACTGCTCACTGTGGTCTTGAACTGTTGGGCTCAAGCCATCCTCCTGCCTCAGCCTCCTGAGTAGCTGGGACTAACAGACACGTGCCACCATGCCAGCTAAACTTTAAAGTTTTTTGTAATGACAGGATCTTATTATGTTGCTCAGACTGGTTTCAAACTCCTGGGCTCAAGTGATCCTCCTGCTTCACCCTCCCAAAGTGCTAGGATTACAGATGTGAGCCACCATGCCCAGCCTAAAGTGTGTTTTAAATGTTTAGATAAATCTGGTAAGACAGTTTGATATCACCTCACACAGGGGATGGCAGGGGGGTGGAGAAATAGGCCAGCAAAGGGCAGGTGTAGCTTCATAGACTTTGGCTTGGGTCTGAGCTGTGCAGGTGCCACTGTGGATTTACTTCCCAGCAGACATTGGCAATGTCAGGAGACTCCTAGACACTACTGAATAAGCCAATTGCATTATACTTTTAAAAAGATTCAAATTGTATAAAAAATGATAATTTGAATAAAATCTTCTCCTTTCTGTTAATTACAAAGTGACCACACAAGGTAATTTTTAGGGTGAATGAATTATTCTGTAGGGTCTTGTGGTTGTGGACGCATAACTCTATCCATTTATCAAAACCTGCAGAACTATACACCACAAAGCGTTAACCTTACAGTATGCAAATTAAAGAGAGACGCCAGGATAGAATGATCGGTGTGACAAATGAACATAATTATATTACAAAGGTATGGCATAACATCACCCAAGGGAGTGGTGAAAAAACAAGCTGATTCAAATAACTCTGGAGAACTGTTTTGATTGGATACTACAAGGATAAGACAAAAAGAACTATACATAAACACTATAGTTGGTAAATTTGCTGCCACAGAGTTAGAAATTCTGAAACTACTTTACATGTACACTAGGGTGAAGAAAGAAGTTAAATATATACATATGTGTGTATATATATATTTATATATATATGTAGAAAGAGAGACAGACAGAGACAGAGACAGAGAGATGCAGAGAGAGTGTGTCAGATTTCTCCCCCTCAAAAAAGTTACAAACAAGCAAGGGGGGAGGATTAAATGAACCTTATAGTTCTAGATTAGGGACAGGTACATGAGCTGATGTTTATACACACACAGACAGACACAGAAATAAATATTTTTATAAGTATACATGAGAGAGTCTAGAAGCATTGACATCTCATTAAGGAAAAACACACCCAGCACCCAAATCTTGGTTTCTAAAGATCATTATCTAATAAAGGGAATCAGAAATGGCTGATTGTAGGGCTGGGCTGAGAATATAGAAGATGACCCTGGAGCATCTTATAGTGTCAGAAAGCAACAAAGTTCTAAAAAAGAAAACAAATTATCAAACAGACACAGGAGAAAACCTGAAAGAACTCACAATGGCCGAAGATAGAACTTGAACAACAAAATAAATAATGATGTAGTTCTTTGAGGCTATTGTAAAAGGAATTGCATTTTTGATTTGATCTTATGCTTGACTGTTGTTGGCATATATGAAGGCCTCAGATTTGTGTGTATTGATTTTGTAGCCTGAGACTTTGCTGAATTCGTTTATCAGTTCTAGGAGTCTCTTAGATGAGTCTTTGGGGTTTTCTAGATATAATATCATATCATCAGCAAAGAGCGAGAGTTTG
>NW_012149397.1:1753609-1759419 GCF_000956105.1 Propithecus coquereli | reverse complement strand
AAAAAAAACACACACACACACAAAAAAAAGAAAAAAAATAATGATGTAGTTCTAAGTTGACCTTATTTTTTCTTTTAAGACTCTAAAGATGTTGCTCAATTGCTTCTTGTTTGCATTGTTTTTAGTGAATCATATGCTCTCAACTTTCCCTTTGTTGCTCTGTAAAGAATATGTCTTTTTTCTTGAGCAATTTCTTTTTTCTTAAGCAATTTCATTATGATGTGCTTTGGTGTTTTCTTCACGTTTCTTGTGCTTGGGGACTATTGAACTTCTTGTATCTACAGGTTTATAGTTTTTATCAAGTTTGCAAAATTTCGGCCATTATTCCTTTGAACACTTTCTATCCCCCACTCCATTCTCCCTTTGGTATTCAAATTATGTATTAGGCTGCTTAAAGTTGTCACACACTGAGGTGCTCTTCACTTTTTTCCAGTCTTCATTCCCTGTTTCATTTTGCAAAGTTTCTATTGCTATGTTTTTAAGTTCACTAATCTTTTCTGCCAAGTCTAAACTGTGATTATTTCCATCTGGTATAATTTTCATCTCAGATATTATATTATACATTAATAACAACTTCAATAGAAATCACAGCAGGATTTCTTTGTGTAACTTGAAAGGCTGATTTTATGATTCTTCTTGGAAAAGACCTGGTGTTTTTTCAGCAGCTTTGCCTTCGAATAAGAAGGAAGACTGCAGGTCTGTGTATGAGGGTCCAAAGCGCTTCTGGGTGGCTGTGTATGTGTTTGTTTGTGTGTTAAAGGGAAGGTGATGGGGAGTGGGAGACATGCTGGGGTACCAAAGGAAGGGGGACCATGCTTCCTGGTGGTGGAACCCTAGTGTGTTTGCTCCTGCACTCCTGAATATAGCTCCTTTTACTTTTTACTTTTTTTTTAATTTCAAAGTATTACAGGGGTACAAACGTGTTTTGGTTACGTGGATAGCTTTTGTAATGAGTCAGAGTTAAAAGTGTGCCTGTCCCCCAGGTAGTGTTCATTATACCCGTTAGGTAGGTTTTCGCCCATCCCCTCCTCCCCCGCCCCCCGCTTGATTTCCATTGAGTTTTATTTCCCTCTATGCACATGAGTGCTCATCAGTTAGTTCCAATTTAATAGTGAGTACTCCTTTTACTTTACATTTTTTTCTCAATGTCTGTCATGGCAGCTCACTCATCAAACCTCAGGAATTGCCCCATTTCTCCTTCAAGCCCTGGGATTCCACTAGAAGCACCACTGTCATTAGTGAACAGTTCCCAGACTTTAGCCTCAGTGCACATGCCACTATTCTAGGTATTCCACTCTACAGGGAGGGCCTGAGCAACCTGGCTGTTCTAAGTGTACTTTCATTAATGCTCCCACATCCGATCCACAGCCGGCCCTCTCCGTCTGTCTCCAGCTGTTCCGTTCTCTCCATGCACATTCCATCGCCCTGTTCAAGTCACCATACCTTACTGGGACGGCTGAAGTAGCCTTGTGTATGGCTCTTCCTTCTGCTCTTGCCCTCCTCCAACCCATTCCCTACAAAGCTACCAAATGAGCTTTTAAATATGGATCAGATTGTGTTATTCTTTTGCTTTACACTCTATTGTGACTTTTTATTATAATTAAAATGGCCTATATGAACCTATACTTAAAATGGCCCTATATACACCAGCCTCCTTTTAATTCTCCAATATCATTTTCTCTCAATCTCCTACCAACTCACTCTTCTTTATCTACACTACCCTATCTGTCCTTGAATAAGGGGTCTTTAACATACCTTCTTCTGCCTGGAACATCCTTTTCTCTCTGCTTGGAAAATACCTAATACCTCTCATTCTTTAGGTCTCTGCTTAGCTGTCATGTATTGAGAAGGATTCCGCAACTACCCTATACAAAATGACACAATTAATCCCTGTCATATTCTGTCCATTTTCTTCATAGCACTAATTACAACCTATAATCATATTCTTTAAAAGAATATTTATTCCTTTACTTGTGATTTTTTGGGGGGGTATAGAAGACTTAGTGATGGTGTATCACAAGGTGGGGCTCCCAAGGCCCTTCCCATTCTTCAGGCATGGAAACCGTATGGAGGGGAGATTCTCAGTGTGGGGGGGACTGATAGGGGCAGGGACTCCCTAGTAGCTGAGGGCCTCTCTCTTCCTCTCACGCTCTCATTGAGGCTGGTGGTCCAGAGGCTCTTACTCCTTGGAGGCCATGTGGACCATAATTTGCTATAGCCAATTCATTGGCATACCAGGGAATGAGCTTGACAAAGTGGTTGTTGATGGCAATGCCAGTCCTAGCATTGAAGGTGGAAGAGTGGGTGTCGCTGTTAAAGTCAGAGGAGACAACCTGGTGCTCTGTGTAGCCCAGGATGCTCTTGAGGGGTCCCTCTGATGCCTGCTTCACTACCTTCTTGATATCATCAGATTTGGCAGGTCTCTCCAGATGGCAGGTCAGGTCCATGACTGACATGTTGTCAGTGGGGACACAGAAGGCCATGCAGGTGAGATTCCCATTCAGCTCAGGGATGACATTGCCCACAGCCTTGGCAGTGCCAGTAAATGCCAGGATGACATTCTGGAGAGCCCTGTGTCATGCCACAGTCTCCCAGAGGGCCTTCCCACAGTCCTCTGGGTGGCAGTGATGGTATGGTCTGTTGTCATGGGTCCTCCCATGATGTGAAAGTTGTCATGGATGACCTAGGCCCGGGAGGCTGAGTGGTTGGTGATACAGGAGGCATTGCTGAGGATCGTGAGGTGTTTCTATACTTTTCATGGGTCACACACATCACAAACATGGGACATCACCAGAGGGGGCAGAGAGGATGACCCTTTTGGCTCCCCTGCTAGGGAGCCCCAGCCTTCTCCAAGGTAGCGTAAACACCCGTGGACTCTATAACTTAATCAGCACCAGCATCCACCATTTGATTTTGGTAGGATCTCACTTATGGAAAACGTAAATGGGATGTCCATTGATGATAAGCTTTCCATTCTCAGCCTTGACTGCACCGTGGAACTTGCCATGTGTGGAATCATACTGGAACATTGTAGACCACACAATTGAGGTCAATGATGAAAACAACATCCACTCTGCCAGAGTTATAAGCAGCGCTGGTGACCAGGTGTCCAATATAGCCAAATCCGTTTTCTCTGGCCTTCACTTGCACCGTGGTGTCTCAGGGACATCGCTGGTGCTGCACAAGAATATGTGTCTGTCTGTTGAATAGGAGGAGCACAGGAGTCATGATTTTTTTTTTTTATCCACATAAATTTAAGTTTCACGAAGGCGAGGACCTTGTCTGTTTTATGCTTGTATTCCCAGTGGTCTGCATCATCCCTCTGCTTTTATTCTTTTCCTGTGCTCAAGTGATCCTCCCCACTTAGGCTCCCAAAGTGCTGGGATTGCAGGCATGAGCCACCATGCCTGGCCTCCTCAGTTTATTGTACATTATTATCATTAGTCCACACAAAGCCCTTGCCTTGTATTTTCTTTTTCAGCCCTAGTCCTTACTGCAATTGCCCTCCCGATAGGCATCTACTCTAAGGACATGCTGGATATATGTCTTTAATATATCTTACATTTACCTTTGTAAAACACCTAATGTGGATTTTCTTTTAGTCTATGTATTCTCTGTTTACTGTTTCTTATTTTTTTCACACACTATACTTTATGATCTACTCACATTATTGTATTAATATGTACATAGTGTGCTGCTTCTTACTGTTCCAAGTATGCATCTGTCACATTAAATTTATCCATCTTGATTCAAATGGAGATTTAAGTTGTCTCCAACGCCCTCCTCCCACAAATAATGTCACAACAAAAATTCTTGTTGATGTCCTTTTATGGATTGGCATGAGACTCTCTCTGGGATACATAAGCATGGGATGTTGTGGTCACTGGGCAACGTATTTTTACTTCACTAAGTACTGACGGATTGCTTTCCAGATAGGCCTTACCAGCTTAAATTCCCACCAGCATAAGAGGAGACTATTGAGACTTGTGTCTTGTTTGGGTATTTACTGGCAGCAAATCCCAGGCAAGTTTCTTAATGTCTTATTGAGTTTTCTCCATATGTAAAATGGAGATAAAATACCTACCTTATAATGTTGAGGTAAGGATTAAAGATAATATAACATGTAAATCACTTAGCACCAATCACTCACTGCATGTTGGCTAGCATTATTATTGTATTTCTCTTGTATACTTTTTAAGGCCATGCATAAGGCTTCAATTGCTTTTGCCTCTCTCTCTCTTCTCCCATCCCTAATTGCCATGGGAGTATCCTTAGTAACCTGACAACGTGAGTCTAGCAGCGGAACAGCTGAATTGGATTTGACAAATAGGGTAGCAAAAGTCTTGATTCCAGCACACATCTTAAAACATTTTGGTAAACACAGATCACATTTAAGTAGTTTATTTTATTAGACTCTGTGCAGTAAAGGATTTTTTTATTAGATTCTGTGCAGTAAAGGATTAACTTAGCAGGCCAGAGTTAAAACCTTGCATATTTTAAGGAAAGGTCGGGCTGTTGACCAGTTCCTGGAAGACAACCTCTAAGTTCTTGGAATATCCTGCCTGATAAGTATGTCTCTGTTTACGTGTGGTCTTATGCTAACAATGTGATTTATGTTGAGGGCTTTGGGCCACATGGCATCAGTTTGCTCTTTGGAGGGGCTAAGGTTAGCTATGCGACTGCTCCATGCCTACCTGACTGACCCCCAATAAAAACCCTGGACACTAAGTCTCAGGTGAGTTTCCCGGTTGACAGTACTTATCTGTACTGTCACACATCGTTGCTGGGAGAATTAAGTGCTGCCCATAGATTCTCTTCAGAGTGGATAACTGGAAGCTTGTGCATAGTCTCTCCTGGACTCTGTCCTATGCAACTTTTACTATTGCTGATTTTAATTTGTATTCTTTCATTGTAACAAGCCATAACTATGATAGCTTTCCTGAATTTTTCTAGAAAATCATTAAACTTGAGGGTTGTCTTGGGGACTCCTGACTGTAGACTCAGAATCATTACATATCTGATTTTAGCATAATGCAACATTAAATTTACCCCCATCTGGCCAGGGAAGGGTCACTTGAGGTCAGGAGCTTGAGACCAGCCTGGGAAACATATTGAGACCCTGTATCTACAAAAATAAAAAAATTAGCCGGGCATGGTGGCTTGCATCAGTAGTCCCAGCTACTTGGGAGGCTGAGGCAGGAGGATAGCTTGAGCCCAGGAATTCAAGACTGCAGTGGACTATGATGGTGCCACTGCACTCTGGCCTGGGCAACAGAGTGAGACTCTGTTTCAAAATAAAAGATACAAAAATTTTGCCCCCATCTTAAAATCTAGCTTTAAGACCACATGATTATTTAAATGAATGGAACTCAACAAAAATATAAAATAGAAATTAGCAAACTTCTTGAATTCTTCCTCTCAAGAAAAAGAACTGTATTAGCACATATTTCTCTAAAATGGCAATATAAATCATCAAGATATAATGGTATCATTATCTTGTCATAATTTTAAAAATTGCCTTAGTAGAGTCACATCCTTTTCTACAGTTAAAAATATATATTGCTAATGTTATAGCAAATTTTAGTGAATGTCGTGATGAAGAAAAATAAACTTCAAAAGTCTCCATTGTTCCCTCTATAACAACTCAATTGTGAGTCTAATTAAGAAAACAGTCTATAAAATTTTCTATTTTAGCCTGGCGCGGTGGCTCACGCCTGTAATCCCAGCTACTTGGGAGGCTGAGGCAGAAGGATTGCTTGAGCCCAGGAGTTTGAGGTTGCTGTGAGCTAGGCTGACGCCACGGCACTCTA
>NW_012149397.1:1718550-1753559 GCF_000956105.1 Propithecus coquereli | reverse complement strand
GCACTTGTAGTCCTAGCTACTTGGGAGGCTGAAGTGGGAGGATGGCTTGAGCCCAGGAGTTTGAGGTTACAGTGAGCTGTGATTGATTGTGTCATTCACTCCAGCCTGGGCAACACAGTGAGATCCTTTCTCCAAAAAAAAAAAAAAAATTTCTATTTTATTTTGTAATGCCCCATATGACATTTATTGTATTGAGGTAAGTTCTTCCTATAGCTATTTTGTTGAGAGTTTTTATCATGAACAGAGAGGTTGCTGTGAGCTAGGCTGACGCCACGGCACTCTAGCCCGGGCAACACAGTGAGACTCTGTCTCAAAAAAAAAAAAAAAATTTCTATTTTATAGACCTAAGAATTAGAAAATGATATCCTAGCTCATAAGTGATATAACCATGATAATCAAAAAGCATGATATAATGCATATATTTTCCTTTGTGTTTTGACAACTATTTGTTGGAATAAAACATTCATTGAAAAAAGTAGACAAATTGTAAGCATACATCTGATGAATTTTCACCAAATGTATACATCTGTGTAAGTAGCACCCATATCCAGAAACAACATCATCAGCCCTCAAGAGACCTTTAGGATAGTGATTATGTTGACATCTAACACCAGAAATTAATTTTTCCTAGTTTTGATTGTCTTGTAAAAGGCAAATCATTGTCTATATTCTTTTATGTTTTGCTTCTCTTGCTCAGCATTTTCTTTTTGAGATTTAGCCATGTTGTTGCAAATAGTTTTAGTTCACTTATTTTCATTGCTGTATGGCATTCTATTGCATACACATATCATGACTTATAAGACAACACATATATTTTATTTCTAAAACAATATACTGATTGCATTACACTGTACAAATTTCTTTATAAAGAAGGGCTTCTCAACCTTGGCACTACTAACATTTTCGAGCAGATAATTCTTTGCTATGGGGAACTATCCTGTGCACTGAAGGGTGTTTAGCAGCATCCTGCCCTGCCCCCCACCATGCTCACACCCCTTGCAGGTCATGATAATAAAAAAAAAAAGTTCAGATATTGTCAAGTGCCTCCTGGGAAGCAAAATCACCCCTGGTTGAGAACCACTAGTTTAAAGAATGGGACAGTATTAGAACTTTGAGATTTGTACATGTGCCACTGGAGAGAACCTCATCTTAATAAAAAGGTTTCCTCTTGTTCTTGTTTCTGCTTAAATTTAAGCATGTGACCAAATGTAGACCACTCACACATAGGTAATGAAACAAATAGCAAAACTCAAGACTATTTCAACAAAGGAGGAAATGTAATAGCACGTTAAAAGAAGAAACAAAGTCAAAGACTTCTGCAAAGTGTGCATGTGCGTGTGTGTGTGTGTGTTTGTAAGAGAGAAAGAGAGAGAAAGAGAGAGAGAGAGTTTCACATGCTATTCAACTCTTCTCATAGTTACTAGGTGGGAAGAGAGAATATCCAGGAAGAGATAAAAAATAATAGCAAACACACTGGGGGCATACTCTGCTAAGAGCTTTATATTATCTCACTTAAGCATAATAATAGCCTTATAAGATAGATACTTTCTCCATTTTATAGATGAGAAACTGATATTTAGATGATTAGAAAGTTCAAACATTACATAGGGAATTGCAGAAAATTCATTGAAGCAGAGAAAATTTCCTTGGGTTCTAGCTCTGCTAATTCTATCAAGACGAAAATTAGAAATATCGATAAATAGGATTACAGAAATATAGTTGATAAAGTTTCATGGATCAATAAAGACTTTCTACAATTGCAAATAGAGAAGATGAGAGTTCAATTGAAATGCAAACTCAGATACAAAGGAGGTGATGAGGTGTGTGAATACAGAAGAGGATCCACAGACAGGGTGAATGAGGTGGATGTAGGGAGAGAATCCTAACAGGATCAGCACTTGGAAATAGCTGAGTAAGAGGTCAGTGCCCTTTAGGGACTGGAACTCAACGTCAGAACCATTTTATGTTGCTTGTAATTGCAGCATATATTTTCATACATAAAATCACTACTATTGGCTTTATAAAGATAGTAAATATTTAATAACTATGTAAATATAATTATGTGATATGTTTTATGTAATTAATCGTCACAACAATCTTAAAAAGCTAGGCGTTAATATCTCAAATATATAAATGAGAACAGTGAAGATTAGGGAGGTAAAGTAAGTTTCCCAAGGTTAAACAACGCTGTATGTTGTTTAACACACACACACACACACACACACACACACACGAACACACACTCTAGTGTACATGCCCTGTATAATCCTCTACACTTGGGTGTGGCAAGACCAGTGAATCTGATGGGATATCACTTCTGTGATTAGGCTTCTAATCAGTTGACTCTGACTTAATCAAAAGGGAGGTTATCCTGGATGGGCCTGACCTAATCAGGGGAGCCCTTTAATAAAAGGTGAAATGTCAGACAGACATTTGAAGTAGCAAACTGCCATGTTGTGGAGAGAACCATGTGCCAAGGACCTCAGTGTGTCCTGTAGGAAGTGAAAGCTGTGGCTGACAGGCAGCAAGAATATGGGGACCTGAGTCATAGGACCATAAGGAAGTGAATTCTGGCAGTAGATTGAGGGAGCTTTGAAGTGGATCTGTACTTAATCAAGTCTCCAGATGAATATGTAGTCAGCAGACACCTGAATTTCAGTCTCATGAGACCCTCAGCAGAGAATGCAAGTGAAATTGTGTGAGACTCTTGACCTACCAATACCGAGGTGATACATTGTGTTGATCTAAACCACTAAACTTGTTGTAATTTGCCATGTAATAATAGGAAACACAAAGTATATAATTTGTTATGTTTTTCAACATCTTTTATAAGCTGGAAAATTATTTATTTTCTTTTTCTAATTATAAAAGTACATTATTATATATTCATAGCAAAATCAGACATTTCAGAAATCTATATGAAAATTATTCTTAGTTCTACAACCACTGTAGATAGAAATACTTTCATTCTTCTCTATTAATGTTTTTAAAAAGATCAAAATAGATTATTGTTTTATAGTAAATAATACTATATGCTTCAGTAGTAAATGCTTTCAAATTCAATAAATATAAAAAGGCAAGACTTTCCAAACTGTATCCTACACATTCTGCAAGATATTAATTAATGTTTCAAGAATAAAAACTGTTCTGTTCAAGTAGGTTTGGGAAATAATGCTTATGATATTCTTCTTTTGTTGGAAAATTGTACAAAAACTTGAGGAAGTCTGGCAACAAATAAAACATTTTAATTTTATTTTTTAACATGAAGTTATTTCCCACCAGGGGGCTCTACTTCTTTTCATTAATAACATGAATTCAGACGATGGATAGATCTAAACTACCCCTGGATGAAACAAGGTAACACACATATCTTCAGTGAGTGCCATTACTTTCCTAGAGCCTAAGATGTTGAATTAAATTATGTGGAATCCCATGTCTTTGACTACAATTAGTGCATAATTAATTAGAAGGTAAGGGTAAAGGTCTATTTAATTCCTATGGTATAGTTGTCAACATAATGCAATAAACATCCTCTTAAAAATTACTTTTATGATTCTAAATCAAGGGACCAGACCTCATAGTACCATCATCAAATATTTAGTGTTATATTTTTTGCACTGCATTTTAACTGGAATTCACACGAACTGGCATGTGTTTGGAGGATAATCAGAGAAGATGACAGGTTCACCTTGGCATTTTAAACAAGTGGAATTAGACATTTTTGTAAAGTCAGGAAAGGCAGAACCAGAATCAAAGCATGGCTGAAATTCCTAGGAAGTCTTTGGCTCATTAAAAGGATATACTGTAATTCCAAAAAATGACAGCTACCCTTAAGTACAGTGGGTCTGTTTAACATTTCTTCTCTGGCTATATTTAAGTAAAGGATGTGAACTAAAATAAAATCTTAAGGCTCACCCCCCACCAGCTGACTGAATGGACCCCCTCTTGGCCAAGGGAATATCCTAAAACTAAATTGCCTGTCACCAGGAGGGAGGTCCAACATGCCTCATCACGCCTTCCTCCCTTCTTGGAGACATCCTTTGTAACTCATTAACAGGCCTAAGGGTATGCAAGACAAACCTGCAGGTCCTCAATTTACATAATAAATATATGTTGAGTGGTTTGTCTCTAATTAAGAGCTCCTTATCTTAAAACATTTCAAGCCTTTATACAAAGCTTCCTGTCTTTAACCAATTACAAGTCAAAGAATTTTTAAATCCACCTAGAACCTGTAAGCCTGCTCCCCCCACCTTGGAGATGGCCCACCTTTTCGGGCCAAACCAATGTATGCCTTCCATATTGATTTATGACTTTACCTTCTCCTTGAAATGTATAAAACCAAACTATAATCCAGCCACAGCGAGTCCACTTGCTGAAGCCTTCTTGGGCGTAGCTCCAGGTCATGGTCCTCAAATTTGAGCTCAGAATAAATTTCTTTAACATTATTTTACAGAGTTTGGCCTTTTTTCTGTTAACAAGGGTAGGGGACAACCTCCTTGAGATATTGTTGGGAGAATTTCCTGCTCTCAGTCCAAGGCTGGTGGCTTCTAAAATCCTATCAGTCACTCTCCTTCTGTGGACTCGAGAGTCCTCAACCATGGCCAAGGAGCAGTAAAGTCTCTGCAATAAGAGGCAGTCTAGGCAGATTACCTAAACTCAAGAAAGCAGTATCTTTGTTTTTACAGGAATGGCCTTTGGACATCAGTGTGCTTTGGGAAGAAATGTGTGAATAATGAGTATAAACTGTAACTCTGTACACCAGTCCAAGGCTCGGGCGGATGCGTTATAACAGAGCACATAACTATTTGAGATTCTTGTGCACAACCTGTGTGGAAGGACAACAGTGCAATATGCAAATCAATAGTGGACTGATAGGACTTCACAGCATATGGTATCTCACGAGGTCCTTTTGGGCTAGTAATAATGCCGTTTATGGAGCCAAGATTTCTGTACATCATCACCTTATCCAAAGTAGGTTATTGTCCTCATTTTACAGATGAGGGTCATATTCACACTATTGGTACGAACAAATGGCTCTTGACTGAAACAGGCGCCTATGTGTTTCTAAGACTATCCGGCATCCCATGGCTAAGATAAGCTCTCCGTCACTTTTTCTTTGGATTTTGGAAAGGAGCGGAGTGTTACAGTTACAGAGCATATGCCACTTTCCCAGTTCAGGATTCCAGACCCAGGGGTTCTCCTTCTGTGTTAGGGCGTGCACATCTTTGTAACTGCTGAGGGCATCAAGAATCGTTCATTTGCTGGGTTGGCATCAGACCAAGACCAGAGCTGTAGTCACTACAAAATCCCAGAATAACTACTCCTAACCGCTCGCTACCCAGAGCTCAGTTCGGCTCCACTTGGCTCTCAGTCTCCGAGAAAAGAAAATAGAGCCTGGAGGCTCTGGGAGCCGACGTATTTCCGGAGCGCCGCGAAGTTCGGAAGCCAAGGCGGCAGCCGCGAGGTGGAGGCGGGGACTGAAGTGGGCCCGGCGTGGTCGGAGGCGACCGCGGCGAGGGATCGGAGCTTGAGGCGGGAGCTGAGGCGTGGGGCGGGGCCTCCAACCCGGCGCCGGCCTTTGGGGAAGCCGGGCGGGGCGAGGCGCGGCCTCCTGACCGCCCGGCCCGCCACTGACGCTGCTGCCGGCAGCCGGAAGAGCCCGTGTCGGTCCCGTCCGCAGGGCTGCCGGCTGCTGGAGCTGCGGTCCTCTCCCTGCCTCCTCCGCGGCTTCAGCCTCGGCCACCCCCTCAGCCCTCTGCGCCGCAGCTGGCGCCGCCGCCCGACCCGCAGGCCGCCGCGGGCCGCGTAGCCCATGAAGGCGCGGGCCCCGCCGCCGCCTTTGCGGCGTCGCCGTCGTCCCAGAGCTCCCCGAGTTGGCGCGGCCATGGCCACGGCATGAACGTGCAGCTGCCGAGGGAGCCGGAGGAGAAGGCGGTGTCGGAGTCCGAGGCGGGAGCCATGCCGGAGAAGCGCGCGGGCGCGCAGGCCGCGGGCAGCGGCAGCTGGGTGAGCGGGGCCGCGGCGTCGGACCGCCTGAGTCCCGGGGAGGCTGGGTGGGGTTGCGTCTGGGGCCCGCGAACCCCTTGCGCCCGGCAGGGGACTCCGGCTCTCGGGAAGCCAGTCCTTTTCTGGGTGAGCCTGATGTGTCACTAATACAGGCTTTCCTAGCGACTCCACACCGCTAGACAAAACTTCAGGTGATTTGGTTATTGTTTCAAAAGGCGCCATACGTATGACTGTATACGGTGAATATAAGCAGTAATTTGGTTACTTCACAGTTCTCCATCTCTGTGACAGTTGATACAGTTTTCATGGCGCAGTTTCTGCCCAAGGCTACTCAGACTACCGGTAGGGAGTCTTTTGAACCAGATTCGGTGCTACACTTCCAAATAGTGGGCTGGGAAGTTGGCAGTGAAGGTCGGGCAGCGCCTTCCTGCCGCTTCCGCGTTCTCCAGGCGTCCGAGGAGCTGTCGCGCCAATGGGGAGCAGTTTCAGGAGAAGCCACCGATCCCAGGACCGGCTGAGGAGCAAGTTCAGGCTGGTCTCTTTCTCCAGTTTTACTTGAAATTGAAATGGTTTCTGACAGCAGTACAGGGAAGCCCTGACATAACTGGCCTGGATTCGGCAGAACAGGCCTTGCCGGTAGTGCTTTGGTTTCAAATGGTGGAATACTAAGCATAGAGGGTCTGTCGTTTCTTCAAGGCCTAAACTTAAGGATTCGTTGGGGTCTATTTAGGACCTGGAATATAGAAAATGTTACAGTGAATAGAAACTGACACCATGGAAAAGTTTTTCCAGAGATAAATGTAAATTTTATGAGAAATATATGCGATCAGAGCTTTAGGTTTTTAGCTTACATATCTGGTTTTGCTTTAATGCAAATATGCATTAAATGTGCGTATTTGGAGATGTGAATCCGCATTAGTAGAATTGGGAAGGCGTGTGAAGTAGAAGCAGCAGTAAGTAATATGGAGGCAGCAGAGCTAGTTTCTAGTCCTGGTTCTACCGGAACAATGCCCACTACGGGCAGGGTATTGACACACCCTTGCCACTCAGTGCTTAAACTGTGAAATGAGCACTTAGTAATACTGAAGACCCCTCCCAGCCCAAATGACTCCTTATTTTTGAAAAAGCATTAGGGGCCCCTCATTTCTAAGATAAAATCTCTGTAATGGAGGAAGTATATCTTGTCAAGGGGAGAGAAGTTGTATAGAATTGGTTTCTCTCATTAGGTAGACTTGTCCTCTTCCTGCCCCCTAAACAAAACTAAACCACCACCTCCTTCTTCTGTCTTCCTTAAATTGATGGACAGTAATTACTAACCAGTGGCAAGCTAGTAATTGGAGAGGTAGCTTCCTTCATCCCTTCCCATATCTATAACAACCAGAAAGTCCAGCTAAGTTTACCAGGTACAGATTTTAGGTTTTTATCCTATCCTTTGCATTCCTATGGTTCATTTCCTCAGCATTTTCGACCTAGACTTTGACTGTCTCTTTTGAGACTCTTGCTTACCCTTCTGCATTGCTGACTAATGTGATCTAACATGAAAATGATCATTACTGCTGTCCTTGATTTTTTTTCATTGGCTCCCTATGTCTTACAGAATAAAAAATAAACTGGCAGGTTGAAGCATTGTTAGCATAGTGATTAGGTGAGCATGCTTGGAATCCCAGTTTCCACCTTCATTACCGGTGCAACTTTGGGTAAGTTGCATACCTTCTAATTAAAAAGAGTATTTACCTTATGGAATTGTGAGGGTTGCTACAACCTGGCACCTAGTAAGCCCTTACTTATTATCCTTTATTGTTATTACTTGTCAGTATTTTTTGCATGTATAAATTGAATGGTCACAATCTGTAGGTGATCCCCTGACTGTGATAAAAGAATTTGTTCTCTCTCATTTCTTAATCTAGACAGGAACTAGACCCCTACCTAAAAATTAAAGTTGCTTATTTTATGTGCTTAGAGCAGGATCTTTTGAGAGATGTTTACTCAAAGAAATCTAGACTTAATTTATTACCCAGTTTCTTCTCCTTTGTATCCTGGTGCTAATCTGCTAATTTTGGGCACAAGTAGATTCCTGCCCAGTCTTTCCTTGTTTCTGAGAGTGTGTAGGTCGGTATTGATAAACTGCAGTGAATACTGAGAAAGTTTTCTTGGTGTGTGCTGTAGTTAGTGAGATAACTAGCATGGGCAGGTGGCAGTGCTTTTCTGAGTGTGTGGAAGCTGGGAAAGCAGTGAATGCTTTTAATCATATATGTTCATGTCATATGCCAGTACCCTCAAATTATGCATTTTTCCCAATTGCAGTTTCTGTCTAATATCACTTCCAGGTGCCTCTCCTACAGTCCCCATGAATTTATTTCTTTTTAATGTGTTGGAATTTCCTTATTGCTCGGTTCCAGTGACACTCAGTGGTTTTCAGATGCTGCTAACAGTCACAGGGAAGACTGCCCATGTACAGGGAATCAGCTGACAACTTTTTTCTACCTTGTTTGGCAAAGAGATGTATTGACCTGAAAAAGATACTGACAAAAGATGTTAATGATCTGAAAAATAGGGTGTCAACTCTGAAATCATTTCCCTCTAGAATAGGGAGGTGTGTATCAATAAGCTCTTGTTTTATCATCCTCTCTTTGCTCTAGCCCTCCCTAAATGTGCATGCACACACACACTTTCAAATGTTTTATCAGAATTATTTGTATATCATTGAATGTAGATTTGCCCGTTCACTTACCCTTCACAGCCAGATGAAGGACAAGTCCTTAATGGAGTTATTTACCCTTCGGCATTTGATGAGAATTAAGGATTTGTTGCAAAGACATACATTTCAGACTGTTTATGGACTCCAAGAAGCCAGTACTTGGAGACCAGTTAAGGGCACTGATGGGGCCTCAAAGAATCAGTGTCTCTCTTGTGACATTTGATGTCTCTTGAGTTCATTTTCCTTAGACTGTTTCAGAGGGGACCCTGTGAAGGTTAATGTTGATTTTTGAGAACAAGATTATTATATAGGCAAAATGGAAATAATACTGAGGGGTAGCTTCTGTTTACAAAAAGGCTAAAATGACTAGGTATGTTTTGTTTGTAAAGAGTGAAAGGACTTAGGGACATTAGGGGAAAAAATTGTAATGATCATTTTTCAGTTTTTCCTTAACACTGTTAGGAACCAGTATGATCATGTCAATAAAAATAAAATAGTACTGGGACACTGGCGTAGTCAAACTCTGTAAGTAAATTATAGCAGATAAGGGGAGAAAGCAAAAGCATTTATAAGCAGTCGATATGTTGCCGTTTATAAGAGCAAATATGTCATGCATTTATGGTAGGAACATTTATATTTCCTATTTAGAGTTATGCAAATCTTTAGTTAATTCATCATCTTTAAGCCCAGCCTTTGTCATGACAAAGGCTTGTTGCTGTTGTGTTGTTCTTAGGCATGGTATGGGCAGAATTTTGTAGACCTTGTTTCTTCGGATATTTGAGCATCCTTTCTCACCATTTTTCTAACTAGATTTAAGTCTTTCTAGACAGAGACTACAGCTGTGCATCTTTGAATCTGAAATAGTCCTTTAGGAGGTGATCAATAAATATTTGTTAATGCAGAAATAAATGAATCGAGCCTTAAATCAGTAATTATGCTTATCAGTGAGATTTAACATGTTGGCTTACTTTTGTATAATGTGCTTTGGTTGGCCTTATAAAACAAATTGGAGAGTTCTGCTTTCTTCTGTTCTCTGGAAGAATTTGTGTAAGATTGGTAATACAGTTCCAGAACTTTATATTTCTTGACTTTTTGGGGGTTATTTAGTTCTGAAACAATTCAGGTTTTCTATTTGATTTTCAGTTTTTTTCTGTTAGTTTTAGTCATTTGTATATTTCTAGGAATTCTATCTGTTTTATCTAAAATTTCAAATTAATTGGAATAAACGTGTTCAGAATAACCTCTTAGATTCTTTTTACCTTCTGTAAGATCCTTAGTCTACTTTTCTATTGCTGACATGGTAATTTGTGCCTTATCTTTTAAAAAACATTTAATTCTTTAGGATCTTTTGGATAAATATTCACAAATATTTCAAGTGGCGATAATTTATGTCTTATTTCTATATTACATGAACTGGAATATCCAGGAAAATGTTTAGTAATAATGGTAAAAGTGCACACAACCTTCTCTGCATAACATGATACACTAATTTTTTTCACTGTTAAGGATCTTGTTAGCTGTATGATATAAACATGCTTTATTACCCTATGGAAGCATTTTTGAAATTTCTCATTCTTTTTCTTGCATGTGTTCCCCCTCTCTCTCCTTCCCCTCCTTCTTTTCTCTCGTGTTCACTGTCTCATAGAACTTTGACAAGTGGGTTGTGAAATCTGAGATGCGCTGTGGAGAAAGAGGTTATAGCATAGCAAGGTCATTCTGACTGAGAGTTGGAGAGAAACCTATCCTTAATAATGTATAATCAACTATAATAAATAGCATTTTTTTAACCCTGCAAAAATGTATATATGAAGGTGGATCAACTTTTTATTCAGCTGCCCGATATTTTAATAGTTTTATATTTGCTTGTCTTTTTAAAACAGCTTTATTCAAGTATAATTGACATAAAATAAACTATATGCATTTTGTGTCAATTTGTATACCTGTCTCTTTATTCACTCTTCCCAGGCAGTCATTTGTCTACCTTCTCTTGCTATATATAATATTAGTTTGCATTTTCTAGTTTTATATAAATGGAATCATATACCATGTCATCCTTTTTGTTTGGCTTTGCTCAACCCAGTATAAATTTTTTGAGATTTTTCAATGTTCTTATGTAAATCAGTAGCTTATTCCTTTTTATCGCTGAGTAGTATTCCATTTATGGTTGTACCACAATTTGTTTATACATTCACCTGTTGATGGATATTTGAGTTATCACCAGTTTTAGGCTGTTGCAAATAAAGCTGCTGTGAACATTTGTGTACCAATCTTTGTAGAGAATATACTTTCTTTTAAGTAAATACTTTGGAGTGGAATGGCTGGGTCATGGATATTTGAGTTATCACCAGTTTTAGGCTGTTGCAAATAAAGCTGCTGTGAACATTTGTGTACCAATCTTTGTAGACAATATACTTTCTTTTAAGTAAATACTTTGGAGTGGAATGGCTGGGTCATTTGGTAGATGTATTGTTTCATTTTTTAAGAAACTGCCAAACTGTTTGCTAAAGTAATTATACAGTTTCACATTGCCACTAGCACTGTATGAGAATTCCACTTTGTCCACATCTTTGCCAACACTTGGTCAATTTTAGCTCTTCTGGTAGTTCTGTAGTGGTGTCTTATTGTGCTTTTAATTTGTACTTCCTTGTGGCTAATTATGTTCAACATCTTTCCATAAGCTTATTTACCATCTGCGTATCCCTTTTGGCAAAATGTTTGTTCCTGTTTTTTGCCTATTTTTTTTTTGTTTTGTTTTTGGTTGGTGGTTTTTCTATAATTAAGTTTTTAGAGTTCTTTGTATATTTGGGATTCAAGTCCTTTCTCAGATGTTTTGCTTATGGTTATATACTATTTTCAGTTTATAGGTCTTTTACAACTTTTGTCATATTATTCCCTGTTTTGTATTTCTTGATGCTGTTATAAATGTATCGTTACATAAATGTAGGTGTAAATTTTTAGGATTTAAATTTACATTTGTTAGTGTATGAAAATGCAACTGATTTTTAAAAAATTGTTTAATTGTGGTAAAATACACATAGTGTAAAATTTATCATCTCAACCATTTTTAGTGTAGAGTTTAGCAGTGTTGAGTATATTTACATTGTTGTACGATTAATTTCTGGAACTTTTTCTTCTTGGAAAACAAACTCTATACTCATTAAACAACAACTTGTTTTCCCACATTCCTTGACAACTGCCGTTTTACTTCCTGTTTCTATGAGTTTGACCACTCTAGATACCTTATATAAGTGGTATCTTACAGTATCTTTATCTTTTTGTAACTAGTTTATTTCACTTAGCATAATGTCCTCTAGGTTCATCCATGTGTGTCTTGTGTCAAAATTTCCTTTCTTTTTAAGGGTAGTATTCCATTGTGTGTATATACTGCACTCTGCTTATCCATTTATCAGTTGTTGAACACTTGGTTTCCTTTCGCCTTGTGGCTATTGTGAATAATGCTGCTGTGAACATGGGTATATAGATACCTCTGAGACACTACTTTCAGTTCTTTTGGAACTGCTGGATCATAAGGTCATTCTATTTTTAATTTTTGAGGAACTGTTTTCCATATGGGCTGTACTGTTTTACATTCCCACCAACAGTGCATAAGGGTTCCAATTTCTCCACTAGCTTGTCAACACTTGTTATTTTCTGTGTTTTTTTCTTTTTTTTTAATAGTAGCCATGCTGATGAGTGTGAGGTGATATCTTGAGGTTTTGATTTGCATTTCCCTCGTGATTAGTGATGTTGTGCATCTTTGCATATGCTCGTGACCATTTGTATATCTTCTTTGGAGAAATGTCTATTCAAATCCTTTGGTCATTTTTTAATTGGGTTATTTTTGTTGTTGTTGAGTTATAGATGTTCTTTATACGTATATTCTGGATATTAACCCCCTGCCATGATTTGAGTCTTTGTCCCCTCCCAAACTCATGTTGAAACTTAATTGCCATTGTAATAGTATCGAGAGGTGGGACTTTTAAGAGGTGATTAGGCCCTGCCTTCATGAATGGATTAATGCTGTTATTACAGGAGTAGGTTAGCTATTGCAGGAGTGGGTTTCTTATACAAGGATGAGTTTGGCTCTCCTTTCGTCTCTTTTCCTCCTGGCTTCTGCCATTGGATAATGCAGCAAAAGGCCCTGGCCAGATGCTGGCTCCTTGATCTTGGACTTCCCAGCCTTCAGTGCTGTGAGCCAATACATTTCTGTTTGTTATATATTACCCAGTCTGTGGTATTCTATTATAGTAGCACAAAATGGATTAAGATACCCCCTTATCAGATGGATGATTTGCAAATTTTCTCCCATTCTGTAGGGTACCTTTTAATGTATCCTTTGATGCACGGAAGTTTTAAATTCTGATAGTCTAACTTATCTAATATATTTTTATTTTGTTGCCTATGTTTTTGGTGTCATATCCAAGAAGTCATTGCCAAATCCAATATCATGAAGCTTTTGTCTCTTGTTTTCTTCTAAGAGTTTTATAGTTTTAGATCTTTGGTCCTTTTTTTAAGTTTGTAGGTTTTTTTTTAAGAGTGGATCTTGCTTGGTTGCCTGGGTTAGAGTACAGTGGTGTCATCATATCTCACTGCAGCTTCAAACTCCCAAGGTCGAGAGATTGTCCTGTCTGAGCCTCCTGAGTAGCTGGGACTATTGGCATAAGTCTCTACGCCCAACTGATTTCTTTATTTTTTGTAGAGATGGGAGTCTTACTATATTGCTCAGGCTGGTCTTGAACTTCTGGCTTCAAGCCATCCCCCCACCTTGGCTTCCCAAAGTGCTCCTGCTCTTGGCCAAAAGTTTGTAGTTTTGAGGAATCCCAACTTATTTTTCTTTTGTATTTTTGGAGTCACGTTTAAGAATCTGTTACCAAATCCAGGATTTACCTCTATTTTCTTCTAATAGTTTTATGTTTTTAGCGCTTATACGTAGGCCTTTAATCCCTTCGTGTTAATTTTTATATATGATATGAAGTAGGGTTCAGCTTCATTCTTTTACATGTGGAAATTCAGTTGTTCCAGCACCATTTTTGATGAGACCATTATTTTCTCATTGAATGGATTTGGCAACCTTGCTAAAAATCAATTGGCTGTAGATGGTTTATTTTTGGAGTCTCAATTCTATTCCATTGGTATATAGTCTATCCTTATGCCAGTACCATACTTGCTTGATTGTTATAGCTCTTCCCTCCCCTTCCCTTCCCTCCCCTCCCCTCCCCTCCCTTCCCCTCCCCTCTCTTGCCCAGGCTGAAGTGCAGTGGCACAGTCATAGCTCACTGCAGCCTTAAATTCCTGAATTCACTGAAGCTATCCTTATGTCTCAGCCTCCTGAGCAGGGACTATATAGGTGTGTGTCACCATGCTCAACTAATTTTTTTATTTTTTGTAGAGATGAGGTCTTACTGTGTTGCCAAGGATGGTCTCAAACTCCAGGGCTCAAGCAATCCTCCTGCCTTGGCCTTCCAAAGTGCTGGGATCATAGGTGTGAAAATGGCAATCCGTAGCTTTATAGTAAGTTTTGAAATTGGGAAGTTTGAGTTCTCCAATTTTGTTCTTTTTAAAGATTGTTTTGGCTGTTTGCTGTCCTTTGCAATTCTATATGATTTTGAGGATCACCTTTTCCTTTCTGCAAGAAAGTCATTGGGAATTTGATGGGGATTATATTGAATCTGTAGATCACCTTGGGTACTATTGGCATCTTAACAGTATTAAGTCTTCCTGTGAATATGATTGTCTTTCTATTTATTTAGGTATTTTGAAATTTATTTTCAGCATTGATTTGTAGTTTTTAGTATTTAAATTTTTCACATCCTTAGTTAAATGTATTCCTAGATATTTAATTTTTTTAGATGCCATTGTAAATGAAATTATTTTCTTAATTTCCTTCTTGGATTGTTTATTGCACATGTATGGATACACAACTGATTTTTGTTGATCTTGTATTCTGCATCTTTGTTGAAGTAAGGTGTCAGTTCTAATAGCTTTTCTGTGGCTTCTTTGGAACTTCTGTATATAGGATCATGTCATCTGCATGAGAGTTAGTTTTACTTCTTTCTTTCCAATTTGGTTACCTTCTTGTTCTTTCTTTCTTTCTTTTTTTTTTTTTTTGTCTAATTGCTCTGGCTAGAACTTCCAGTACAATGTTGAATAACAGTGGTGAAGGCAGACATCCTTGTCTTGTTCCTGATTTTAGGGGATAAGCTTTCAATTTTTGATCATTGAGAATATTAACTATGGGTTTTTAACAAGTGCTTCTTATCATGTAGAGGAAGATTCCTTTTATCCCTAGTTTTTTGAATGTTTTTATCATGAAAGGGTGTCGAATTTTATCAAATGCTTTTCCCATTAATTGAGATGATCATGTAGTTTTTTCCCCTTCATTTTAATGTGGTGTATTACATTGATTTTCATATGTTGAACCATCTTTGCATTCTCGGAATATATCTCACTTGGTATTGCATTTGGTTTGCTAGTATTTTGTTTAGGATTTTTGCATCAATGTTTATGAGGTATATTGGTCTGTATTTTTTTGGTAGTGTATTGTAGTTTCTTTTCATGTATGACTTTAGTATTAGGATAATGCTAGCCTCATAGAATGAGTTAGGAAATGGTCTCTTATATTTTCTAGAAGAGTTTGAGAATGATCAGGTGTGTTGCGGCCCGATTGCAGAACGGGGGATGGACACAGAAAGAAACACACAGACACACACAAGACGTACCAGACTGCAGTGGCCGATTCCACCAGTTGTTTTATTTATATACTTTTTCTATGTCTGGCAGCTACCTCCTGGTACGTGACTACCTTGGGCACCTTGAGGAAAACACATTGTCATTCCTTCCAGACGATTGCTCAAGGGAAGCAGATGTTTGCATCTTAACTTCTTTGTCTCATTACTGTGTGCAGGACAATGAGACGCCTTGGCTTGTTTGCAAGACCCCAGGCGCTTGGTTATCTGTCATAAAGCTGTCCGTCATGAAGCATAGTTCTGTTTGTTCAACAGGCCGTGTCCGGACCTACTGTCCTCTGACCCCAAGGAGAGCACATCCAGTTTCGCTGACTCTGGGCTTAAGCCAATTTTTGCCCAGGGATGGTCCCTACAAGGTGTTTGCTAGAATGAAGCCATCAGGTCGTGGACTTAGTTGGGAGATTTTTGATTACTGTGTCAATCTCCTTAGAAGTTATAGGTCTATTCAGATTTTCTATTTCTTTATGATTCAGTTTTGGTAAATTGTTTATTTCTAGTAATGTGTTTATGTCATCTAGGTTATCCAGTTTATTGACGTATACTTGTTCATAATATTATCTTAGAATCCTTTATATTTCTGTTATTGTTGGCAGTAATGTCCCCTGTTTCATTTCTGATTTTTAAATGTGTATCTTTTTTTAGTCAATCTAGCTAAAATTTTGTCAATTTTGTTGGTATTTTCAAAGAACCAACTATTATTTCATTCATTCTCTGTGTTTTACTATTCTCTATTATATTTATCTCTGCTCTAATCTTGTTTCTTTCTTTTACTAGCTTTCAGTTTGGTCCACTTTTCATTTTTCAGTTTCTCAGTAAAGTTATGTTATTGATTTGAGATCTTTCTTCTCTTTAAATGTAGACATTTACAGCTATAAATTGCCCTCTTAGCACTGCCTTTGCTGCATCCCATAAGTTTTAGTATGTTGTGTTTTTATTTTCATTTGTCTAAGTATTTTCTAATTTCCCTTGTGATTTTTTTTTGATCTATTTGTTGTTTAAGAGTATGTTCTTTAATTTCCACATATTTGTGAATTTTCTAGTTTTTTTCTATTATTGATTTATAGCTTCATTCCTTTGTGATTGCAAAAGATATTTTGTATGATTTAAATATTTTTAAATTTATTGAGACTATTTCATATCTTAATATATGTTCTACCCTGAAGTTTGTGTGTTCTGCTCTTGTTGAGTAGAGCATTCTATATATGTTTGCCAGGTTTAGTTGGCTTTTCGAGTTGTTCAAGTTCTCCATTTCTTTACAGACATTCCCAGATGTTCTCTTATTGGAAATGATGTATTGAAGCCTCCAGCTATTGTTGTAAAACTATTTTTTCATTCAGTTCTTTCAGTATTTGCTTCATATATTTTGGAGCTCTGTTGAATGCATATATATTTATAGTTGTTATATCTTCTTGATAAATTGACCCTTCCATCAATATATAGTGTCATTTTTAAAGTCTTCTGTTTTTAAAAAATTAAACTACTTTGTTGAGATATGACATGTAAAAACTGTACTTACTTAATGTGTACAACTCAGTAAGTTTGGGGATAAGTATATACCTGTGAAACCATCACCACCAAGGCCATAGACATGTCCATCACCTCCCAAAGTTTCTTACTGCCCTCTTTATTATTATTATTGTTATTATTTTCTTTGTGGTAAGACATTTAACATAACATCTACTCTTTTAGTAAATTTTAAGCATGCAATTTGCTAACAATACAATAAGACATTGTATTTATATATTGTTAGTTATAGGCACTGTGCTATATAGTAGATCTCCAGAACTGATTTATCTTACATAACTGAAACTTTGATTTCAAATTATATTACAAAGTGATCAAAACAATGTGGTACTGGCATAAAAGCAGACACATAGACCAGTGACAGAATAGAGAGCTCCGAAATAAACCCACATGTGTATGTTCAACTAATCTTTGACTAGGGCATCAGGAATACAAAATGGGGAAAGGATAGTCTCTTCAATAAATGATGTTGGGAAAAGTGGATATGCAATACAAAATAATGAAATTGGACCCTTATTTTACACCATACACAAATATCACCTGATGTCTTATAGCTTTTTGTCCTCATTTTATCTGTTACTTTCTTCTTTTATATTGAGTTGATTCTTTTTTTTTTTTTTTAGTGAACTGTGTAGATTCCCTTCTCATTCCTTCTCTGTATGTGTTGTAGATATTTTCTTTATGGTTACTGTGGGGATTACATTTTACATCCTAAATTTAGAATAATGTATTTTAAATTGACACCAGCTTTACTTCAAAAATGTACAGAAACTACTCCTATATTTCCTCTATCCTCCCCCCTTTATATTGTTATTGTCACAAACTACATCTTTATATGTATTGCGCTTCAAACACAAATTTGTAATTTTTAATGCGTTTGTCCTTTAAATCCTATAGAAAATAAAAAGTGGAGTTATAAGCCAAAGTTATAGTAATACATATTGTATTTTTATATCCACTGTGGTGTATGTATAATATGTGCTTTTAAGCACATATATGTATGTATAACTTATTAACATGTAACATAATTATATGTTTATTATCAGTTTTCTGTATTGTCTAATCTGGTAATTTATTAAGCACATTTGGAGCATCCTCATTGTAGGGCTAATTATTCTCCACTACTCAGGCAAGGTCTTCCTGGTTACTAGACCCACAATACTCTGTGAGTAATGAATTTTTAAGGTCTGGGTGGTGGAAAGATGCATAGGCTCAGTGTGACATCTGGTCAAATCTAGACACCGTTCAGATTCTTCCCCCTGGCTTTTGATAATTTCCTCCCATGTGTGTGCTTATCAGTACCCTGCTGAATTCTTGAGGTAGACCTGCAGATCTCTGGGCTTCTCTCTCTGTGTCTCTTTCTCCTCTCCATAACTCTGTCCTACCTTGGACATAAAATGAAAGCAGGGATCATTTCTCCTGTTGCTCGCCATTGTCCCCAGCATCTAGCTGATATATAGTAGGGCTCAACAAATATATATTGAATGAATTAATCACTTGGAGTTGAATATTTTCACTCTTAAAGAATATTGGTAGAGGCCAGGTGCAGTGGGTCACACCTATAATCCTAGCACTCTGGGAGGCCGAGGCGTGTGGATCATTTGAGCTCAGGAGTTTGAGACCAGCCTGAGCAAGAGTGAGATCCCGTCTCTACTAAAAATAGAAAGAAATTAGCTGGACAACTAAAAATATATAGAAAAAATTAGCCGGGCATGGTGGTGCATGCCTGTAGTTCCAGCTACTTGGGAGGCTGAGGCAGAAGGATTGCTTGAGCCCAGGAGTTTGAGGTTGCTGTGAGCTATGCTGATGCCAAGGCACTCTAGTCTGGGCAACAGAGTGAGACTCTGTCTCAAAAAAAAAAAAAAAAAAAAAAAGAATGTTGGTAGAGATAGGACTGTTGACAATACAGTTCTTGGCATTTTTGTTTGCTTTAATTTGGGTGGTAATTAATAAATTGTTTGAAAAGCTATGAAAAGCAGTTATTTTATAAATATTTAATGAATCCTACTTAGTCTCTTTGACATTTCATCTATTCAACTATGTAATATAGTGCTGAGAAAATTTTTATAATTTTTGTAGAAAAGTTATTTTATCTGGAGAGATAACCAGTAAAATGGTTTTTCCTGCTTGTATTCTAATATTATTACTGGGTTATTAAGTATGAAATGTCTGATTTCCTTGAGTACTAAGTTTGGCAGTTGATATCTCTGACATTTCACTTTGACACTTCTAGTTTTATTTTTATTGTGAAGGTACATCTTCAGTCTTTCAAATGCACATTTTGGCTTGTGATTAACTTTCAAATAATTTTTTAGAGCAGTTTTTGTGAAACCATGTATAAGTCAAAAATTCGTGTTAATTTAGAATATAATTTCCGTCATGGAACCACTGCAGCGTAGACAGCTCGAGATACCAACGAAGTGTTTGGGAAGGATGTGGCTAATGAATGCACAGTGCATCAGTGGTTCGAGAAGTTCCATTCTGATTTTAATCTTGAAGTTGAGCCACATGAGCAACCTGATACCAAGGTGCATAATGAGCTGAAAGCTGTAGTGGAAGCGAATCCATCTCAACCTACGTGTGAATTAGCAGCAAGGCTTGACATTCCTATTCCAACAATGTTGGACCATTTGAAACAAATTGGCAAGATAAAGAAGCTGGATAGATGGGTTCTGCATGAATTAAATCAGCCTCAGAAGAGAAATCTTCTTGAAGCTTACCCTTCTTTGCTGTCACAGCATAAAGGCAAACCATTACTACATCGTCTTGTTATGTGTGATGAAAAATTGATTGTTTTTGAGAATCACAAGCATTTGGCACAATGGTTGGATAAAGATGAAGTGCTGAAACACAGTCCAAAATCAAGTATTCATCTCGAAAAGCTAATGGTGTCTGTTTGGTGGTCCATCGCTGGTATTGTCCACTACAGCTTTGTGAAACCTGGTCGGTTGTTTACAGTGGATGTCTATTGCAACCAGTTGGACGAATGGTGAGGATGCTTGTGATTAAGTAGCGAGATTGGTCACTGGAAACAGGCCAATCCTCTTGCAAGACAGTGCTCGACCAACCACATGTCACACTAACAACACTGCTCAAACTACAGAAGCTGGACTTGGAAATTCTTTGTCTCCCATTGTATTCACCAGACTTTGCGCCAACTGAATACCACTTCTTCCAGGCTTTGGACCACTTCTTGTAAGGAAAAACATTCAATTCTCAACAAGCTGTGGAAAATGCTTTTCACGATTTCATGGCCACTCACTCTCCAGGCTTCTCCGCGGCTGACATAAACAAGCTACCATTAAGATAGCAAAACTGTGTTGATAGTTCAGGTGGATACTTTGATTAATTGTACCCCTTCTTGTTTGAGATATAATAAACTATACTTTTGATTCAAAATCAGACATTTCATATTTAATGACCTAATATTATTAAGTAGGAGGAAGAAAAGCAAAGTCCTCAGATATAGTCATTTATTTGGTTTTTAAAACCCTTTGTATTCTTCGTCCTTGTGTTTATATTAAAAAGCTTTCAGGCAAGGTGCAGTGACTCACACCTGTAATCCTAGCACTTTGGGAAGCTGAGGCAGGAGGATTGCTTGAGGCCAGAAACTCAAGTCCAGCCTGGGCAATAGTGAGATCTCATCTCCACAAAAAATTAAAAAATAAGTTGGGCATGGTGGCATGCGCCTGTAGTCTTAGGTGCTTGGAAAGCTGAGCCAAGATTGCTTGAGCCCAGGAGTTTGAGATCACAGTGAGCTATGATCGTGCCACTGCACTCTAGCCTAGGTGACATAGCAACACCCTGTCCCCCCACTAAAAAACAAAGCTTTCAGATAAAGAATTTTCGTGGATGAAACATTTTACTAGCCAGATAGATATGAATGACATAGGCAAAAAGTAGTAAACTTGTGAATTATTAAGATATTGACAACTCATAATAAAACAGACTTTTCATAAATGTCTTCAGTAGTAATGCAGAAATGACTATGAATATTATGGCAGTACTTTCCAACTATGGAGCACTAGTTTTAAATTTTAATATATTTTAAAATAATTTTTCCTGTTTAAAGTACAATAGAGCCAACAGTTTACACAGTTATATTCTTGGTTCCGTAGCTAACTCATAAAAATTAAACTCAAATATTTCATTTTTAATAGGTTATCATTTTAAAAAATGCATGTACATGATGTATTTGATGATAAGGGGATTTATTATCGCACATAATGGGAACTCCAAGAATAGAGTGCTTAGCTCAGCAGCTTATTGATATCGCCAGGGACCTGGACTTACTATATCAGTCTCTACTCTTCCTGGTGTGCTGGCTTTTGATCTTCAGGACTGACCCCTCGTAGTCTTAAGATGACTGAGCAAATCTAAGTATTATGTCCTTATACAACAATGCCCCAAAACTGGAAGTAATGATGTTTTGTTATGGGTCTCTTGAAGAGTAAAGAAACATCCATAAGCCCTCCCACATATTTCCCCTCATTGACTATAATGTCTATGTGGCTCATTCCTGTCTTAAATCACGGAATTATTGTGGTAGAGTTGGCTTCTGGACCTGGGGAGCTCTCCAGCGTGAAGTTTCAAGATGGTGACCACTGTCAGCATAAGCACAGAGTTGCTGAGACATGTATAACATTGAGAATGTGTTAGCAAGTGTCTCTTGGGCAGTGTAGGAAGCCAACCTTTTTTGTCACAAATGCCTGTTACCTGCTTAGTTTAGAGTACATTTAGAGAAATACTGTTAGATTCTGCCTTTGAGAGTGTTGTGTAATATAGGAGAAAGATGTGTGCTAAATGGAAAAGAAGCTACAGACATATGGCAGGGAAGCACCTGCCTCTGCTCAGGGAAGTCATGGAAAATGTCAGCAGCTTCTCAGATTAAATTATCATGTTGGGTTATTGATATTTGTAAACTCCCCTTTGTGTTCCATGTATTCATAGTGTAGTTGGCAATTTTTTTTCTGTGAAGGACCTAATAGTAAATATTTTGGCTTTTTGGCCATATAGTTTCTGTTGCAACTACTCATCTATGCCAGTGCAGCACAAAAGCAACCATAGACAATATGTAAATGAGTAAGCATTGCTAAATAACAGTAAAACTTAATTTACAAAAACAGGTAGTGGGCTTGATTTGGGCTGTAGGGTGTCATTAGCCAACCCTTACTCCAACAGCATTAGTTTTTCCTCTGCCTGTTTTTTCTCCCTCCTTCAGGATATTTTTATATTCTTGTCCATTTATTTTTTTAACATAAACTTTATTTTAGAATAGTTTTACATTTATAGAAAAATTGCAGATAGTATAGAGAGTTTTCACATATCTCATCCCATGTTATCTTGTTAGCATCTTACATTGGTATGGTATGTTTGTCAAAATTAGTGAACCAATATCCACACATTAGTGTACACTAAAGCCCACATGCACTTTATTCAGATTTCTTATTTTTTACTGAATGCCCCTTTCCTGTCTTCATCCAAACTACTGCATTGCATTTAGTTGTCATGTCTCCTTAGGCTCCTCTGGGCTGTGACAGTTTCTGAGGCTTTTCCTTGTTTTTGACGACCCTGACAATTTTGACAAGTACTTATCAGGTGTTTTATAGAATGTCAGTTGGGATTCATCTTGATGTTTTTCTCATGATTGGACTGGAATTGTAGATTTTGGGGAGGAAGCCCACAGGTGAAGTACTATTTTCATCATATCGTATCAGTGGTATATATCACTGTTGATTGTTAATTTTGATCACCTGGCTCAGGTATTGTTTGTCAAGCTTTTCCACTGTAAAATTACTCTTCCCTTCCTCCTTCTCCCCCGGCCCATACTGTACTCTTTGGAAGGGAGCCACTATGTGCAGCCCATGCTTTTGGAATGAGAAGTTATACTCCACCTCCTTTGGGGCAGAATGTCTACATAAATTATTTAGAATTCCTCTGCATGGGAGATTTGTTCTCCCCTATTTGTTTAATCATTTCATCAGTATGAACTGATTTATTTTATACTTTGGATTATAATCCAAAATTCAGTACTACTCTATTTCCTTGTCAGATTGTTCTAGCTTTGGCCATTGGGAGCTCTTAGACATATACTCCCCACCCAATCTTTGTTTAATTTTTATTTTTAAGCCCTTATTCTGGCACTGCAAGATACTCCAGGCTCCTCTTGTATATTTCCTTCCCCAGTCCCAGAATTAGCTATTTCTGCAAAGAGCCCTGTTACCTTGTATTTTGAAACCAAGACTTCACACTAGATGTGCTTATTGCTATTGAGCTGGGGTGTCAATGCTTTTAGGCTCAATCAGGTGACAGAACAAGGAAATATGGATATATAATACACGTATTTATAGATATTTCTATTTCAGACCATCTGTATCTATATGCAGCTAAAAATGAGTTCATAATGATATCTCCAACTCTAATCCATTATCACATGATCATTGTAGTTTCCTCCCTGTCTTTATTTGTAACCTTCCACTCCAGCAATGAGAAAACTGACTTACACCATTTGCCATCCATTTTTGTTCAATTCCAGTGTACATGTATAGTGGTTTCAGAATTGTTAACCTGTACTTCTGTGGAGCACAACTTTATCAGAGTACAGTGCTTATGGTCAGTTTTTTTCTTCAGTCTTACAAGGCTCCATTAATTTCCAAAGTTACTTGGATCACCACCTTTTCCCCTACTCCCTTCAGTGAGATTGTTTCATGCATTTGTAATACAATTACATTGTTTTGTTACGTTCTGCATCCTGTCCCAGGATTCCCTGACCTCCTAAATATTTTTTAAAAATTAACATGTACTGAGGTTTACTCTTGTTCTCTGAAGTTCTGTTGGTTTTGACAAATGCATTGTGTCATTTACCTAGGATTACAGTCTCATACACAATAGTTTTACTGCCTGAAAAAAAATCTCCTGTGCTTCACCTATTTAACCCTACCTGCTACTTCCTAGCTACCCGACTGATCTGTTTACCATCTCTACAATTTTACCTTTTCCAGAATGTGGTGTAAATGGTATCATACACTTTGTAGCCTTTCAGACTTTCTTCTTTCACTTAGCAATAGATCCATCCAAGGTAACAATGATCATTTTTTAAATTTGCATTTTATTATAAAATGAACAATGATATATAGGCCCTCCCCCCCCTTTTTTTTTTTTTTTTACTATTAGGGGATTCATTATGTGATTTAACAAGAAGTTTGCTGGAAAGACATTTCTAGGATTGATCCTTGATTTAGCATCAGAGACCCAGGTTCTTCCATTTTCAGTATGTTCACTTACTTACCTGGCTCTCAAGATCTTAAGATGGCTCCCATAGTTCTAAGCTTCACACACAGTAGCAATGTTCAGAGGCAGTAAAGGAATCTCTCTCCTCTTTTTCCCCTGTTGCATTTTTAAATTGAAATATTCCCATATAAAATTCATTGTCTGAAAGAATACAATTCAGTTGTTTTTAGTATATTCACAAGGTTGTATAGCTATCATCATTATTTAATTCCAGAACATTTTTCTCTCTCCAGAAAGAGCTTCCATACCTATTAGCAGTCACTCTCGGTCTCCCTGTCCTCCCAGGTCCTTTGCCCAGTTTTAAATTGGGTTGTCATTTTATTAGTGACTTGTCAGAGCTCTTTATATTTTCTTGATTCAAGTCCCTTATCAGATACAGGTTTTGCAAATATTTTCTTCCAATCTGTGGCTTGTCTTTTCATTTTCTTAACAGTGTCTTTTGCAGAGCAAAAGTTTTTAATTTAAGTAAAGTCCAACATAACTTTTTCTTGGATGCGCTGTGACTGTAGTCTTGTATCTATAAACTTATGAAACCATGTGACCAAGGTCACTTACATTTTTCTCCTGTTATCTTCTGGAAGTTTTTGGTTTTGCCTTTTATTTTTAGGTTTGTGATCTATTTTGAGTTCCTGATTTTTATTTTGGTAAAGATATATATAACATCACATTCATCATTTTTAAGTGTACAGTTCAGTGGCATTAAGTACATTCACATTGTTATGCAGTCATTATCACTGTCCATCTCCAGAACTTTTTCATCATCCCAAACTGAACTCTGTACCCGTTAACCAGTAACTCCCTAGCCCCTGGTAATCACTATTCTACTTTTTGCCTCAATGAATTTGATTACTCATGTAAATGAAATCCTATAGTATTTGTCTTTTTGTGAGTGGCTTATTTCACTTACCACAGTGTCTTTAAGCTTCATCCATGTTGTAGTAGTCAGAATTTCCTTCCTTTTTATGGCTGAATAATATTCCATTATATGTACCTTGTTTTGTTTATCCATTCATAATTTGATGAACACTTGGGCTGCTTCCACTTTTTGGCTATTGTGAATAATGCTGCTGTGAACATGGGTATATAAAAATCTGTTCAAGTCCCTGATTTCAGTTCTTTTGGGTATGTACTCAGAAGTGGAACTGCTGGGCCATAGAATAATTCTACTTTAAATTTTTTGAGGAACCGCAAAACTGTTTTCCTTAGATGCTGCACCGTTTTACATTTATTCCTACCAATAGTTCACAGGGGTTCTAATTTCTCGCCTACAGTTATTTTTTTTAAAAAATCATAGTGGCTATGTTCTCAGTGTGTCCCCCAAATTCAAGTGTTAGAAACTTAATCCCCAATGCAACGATGTTTGGGGGCGAGGCTTTTTGGGAGGTCTTTAGGGCATGGGGCTCCACCCTCATAAATGGATTAATGCTGCTATAAAATGGGCTTTTGGGAGAGGATTTGCCCCCTCTTGCCCTCGTGTCTTCTGTTTGAGGATGTAATAAGAACTTCTACACCAAATGCCAGTACCTTGATCTTGGACTTCCCAGCCCCCAGAACAGTGAGAGAATACAATTCTGTTCTCTATAAATTTCCCAGTCTCAGGTATTCTGTAATAGCGGCACAAAACAGATTAAGACAGCAGCTATCCTAATGGGTATGAGGTGGTATCTCATTATGGTTTTGATTCACATTTCCCTAGTGATTAGTGATGTGTATCTTTTCACATGCCTGTTGGCCATTTGTGTATCTCTTTTGCCCTTTTAAAAAAAGTTTTTTGGCTTTGAATTGTAGGACTTCTTTATGTTTTCTGGATATTAATCTCTTGTCACATATATGATTTACAAATATTTTCTCACATTCTGTGGGTTCCCTTTTCACTCTGTTGTCTGTTGGTAGTGTCCTTTGGTGCACAAAAACTTTTCATTTTGATAAAGTCCAGTTTATGTATTTTTTTCTTTTGTTGCTTGTTCTTTTGGTGCCATATCCAAGAAATCATTGCCAAATCCAATGTCATGAAGCTTTTCCCCTATGTTTTGAGTTTTTCCAACAGTTTCATAGTTTTAGCTCTTTCAGGTTTTTGATCCATTTTGAATTAATTTTTGTATATAGCATACGGAAAGGCTCCAACTTTAATGTGGCTATCTAGTTTTTCCATTACTATTTGTTGAAAAGACTGTCCTTTCTCCATCAAATGGTCTTGGTACGTTTGATGCATATCATTTGACCATATATGTGAGTGTTTATTTCTGGGCTCTTTATCCTATTCCATTGGTCTCTATGTCCGTTTTTATGCCAGAACCACACTGTTTTGATTACCATGCATTTATAGTAAGTTTTCAAGTCAGAAAGTGTGAGACCTTCAACTTTTTCTTTTTCTTTTTTTTTTTTTGAGACAGAGTCTCGCTTTGTTGCCCGGGCTAGAGTGAGTGCCATGGCGTCAGCCTAGCTCACAGCAGCCTCGAACTCCTGGACTCAAGCGATCCTTCTGCCTCAGCCTCCCTAGTAGCTGGGACTACAGGCATGTGCCACCATGCCCGGCTAATTTTTTCTATATATATATATTTTTTTAGTTGTCCAGATCATTTCTTTCTATTTTTTAATAGAAACGGGATCTCGCTCTTGCTCAGGCTGGTCCCGAACTCCTGACCTTGAGCGATCCACCCGCCTCGGCCTCCCAGAGTGCTAGGATTACAGGCGTGAGCCACCGCGCCCGGCCCCTTCAACTTTTTCTTTATCAAGATTGTTTTGGCGATTGGGATCCCTTCAGATTCCATGTGAATTTTAGAATGGAATTTTCTATTTTTGCAAAAAACGTCATTGGGATTTTGATAGGGATGACATTGATTCCGTAGATCACTTTTGATAGTAGTGACATCTTAACAATATTAAATCTTCAAATCTATGGACACAATTTTTTTTTACATTTGTTCATGCCTTCTTGAATTTCTTTTAGTAGTATTTAGTAGTTTTTAGTGTACAAGTATTTCACCTCCTTGGTTAAATATATTTCTAAGTATCCTATTCTTTATGATGCTATGGTAAATGGAATTTTTAAAAAAATTTATTTTCAAGTTGTTCATTGTTAGTGTATAGAAATGCAGCTGATTTGTATCCTGCAACTTTGTTGAATTCATACATTAGCTCGAACAGTTTTTGTTAACGTGGAATCTTTAGATTTTTCAACTTATTAAGATCACATCATCTGTGAACAAAGATAATTTTACTTCTTCCTTTCCAGTATCCTCCTCCTTTAGCAAAGTCATCCTCGAAAGACACAGAAGAAAAGGAAGTATCTATGATAAAAGATGATGATACATCCATATAGATTAAGACCTGTTGCTTTTAAACACAAACCCAAATGTAAAGAGCCAAGAGCAGCCACAGGTCTACACTTGTCTTTGAACTGCCTGTCACACGCAAGGTACTGCAGGATACAAAGTGCAGGGATCTTGTGTTTTAACTTGATAATTTTCCTAGCATATTGGAGGTTAGATAGTAGGTGAATAAAAAGGCACGGTCCCTAGCATTATATACCACCCATCACTAGAAACAGTAAATACTAATTTTGTTTTTTTAATTTGAGGAATGAATACTGTATTGCTTGAGAAGGAAAACTTGAGGTAAGAGAAAGAAATAAAAGACATCTAAACTGAAAAGGAAGAAGTTAAATTGTCCCTATTTGCAAATGACATGATCATGTGTGTAGAAAACCCTAGCAATTCCACCAAAAACTGTTAAAACTGATAAATTCAATGAAGATGCAGGATACAATATCAACATTCAAAAAATCAATAGCGTTTCTGTATACTAACTATGAGAAAAAAAATCAAGAAAACAAATTAAATACAAAGAAACAAAATATTAAATCTATGAAAGGCAGTATATTAAGGGAACTACATACTTGGATTTAGTATTTTTCTTTAACCTAATATTTTATAAAACAGTAGAGTCAAATGAGTTTATTTCGTTTTGCTTTTATTTTTATGGAATGTGTATACATACAAGCACATAGACATATTTTTTAAAAAATTACAACTGCTACATGAATATATGAAAGTCGTAAAATATTAAAGAAATAGTCAGGCATAGTAGCTTATGCCTGTAATTACAGCTACTCGGGAAGCCGAGGTGGGAGCATCGCTTGAGGCCAGGAGTTAGAGACCAGCCTGGGCAACACAGCGAGACCTTGTCTCTAAAAAAGAAAGAAAGAAACATATATATATCTTCTATTTTCCCTAAGTAATCAATCACATGGTTAGAAATTTAGAAATTTGGCGTATACCATAGTATTACCTTTCATGTGGGAAAAAAAATTGGCATATGTTTTTATACATGTACATTCATAGGTAAAAACATACTCTTACATAAATAAGAGTATATGTATTATCTTTATCTTTTTCTGTGTCATTGTATGTAAATCCACATTCTTTTTAATAGCTTTTTCAGTGTCTCATTGTATGAGTGTAGCATAATTTTAACCATTCCACTACTGATAGATATCTATGGAATTTTTACTTAAAGTTATTGCTGTTAATTTTTTAATTTTGAAATAATTTTAAACCTGTGGAAAAGTTGCAAAACTAGTAGAGTTCCTATATATCCTTCATGCAGCTTCCCCAAATGCTAACATCTTCTATAAGCCGTATTAATTATCCAAACCAAGATATTAACATTGCTACAATACTTCAATCTACATATCTTATTTGAATTTTACCACTTTTCCTATTTTCTTTTCCTGGTTCAGGATCTAATCAAAGATTTCACATTGCCTTTAGTTCTCATGTTTCCTTAGACTCTTCCAATCTGAGACAGTTCCTAAGACTTTAACTTTTTAAATTGTTTCTAAAAAGACAAGGTCTCACTCTGTCGCCTGGGCTAGAGTACAGTGGCACGACATAGCTCACCACAACCTCAAACTCCTGGGCTCAAGTAATCCTCCTGCCCCATCCTCCCAAGTAGCTGAGACTACAGGTGTGCACCACCATGCCTGGCTAGTTTTTCTATTTTTAGTAGAGATGGGTCTGCTCTTGCTCAGGCTGGTCCTCCTGCCTCAGCCTCCCAGAGTGCTAGGATTGCAAGTGAGGTATCATGCCAGCCTGAAAGTTAATTTCTAAACAGTGGTGCAGCGGATAGGTCCCAGTTCTGAAGGAATGCCAAAGGAGTTATAAACTGAATTGTACCAAGCATAAGATGGAAAGCATAAGATAAACACTCACTTGGAATAATTTTCTACAAGATGTCATCTTTGTCATTGATCTTCCTAACTTAAAAAAAAGATCATTTATTAGGGAAGCTTTTATACACACAGGGAAACATGCAGTGACACCGCCCCCCCACATACCTCTCAATCTTCTTCAGTAACTGTCACTTTTCACCCTTACTTTCTTCATCTATTGCTACTCCTCTTCCTTTTGTTTTATTTTATATTTTTGCTGTAGATTTTAAACCAGGTTCCAGATATTATCTCATTTCACAAGTAAATATGTTAGTATGTATCTCTAAGCAATAAGGACTTTTTAAAAAACTAACTTCAATGCTGTTGTTACAATGAATATTACTCTTACTATTCTCTGATATTCAGTCCATTTTTCAAGTTTCCATGATTGTCTCAAAATTATCTTTTTTTCTAATTAGTTGTAGTCAAAATCCAAAGTCCACTTAATTGCTTTTGGTTAATATTTTAAAAATTTATTTTAATCAATATGCTCTGTAATTCTTTTCTTTTTTTTTTTTTTTCACCAATGCCATTTCTTTGTTGAAACTGGGCCATTTCTTCCAAAGATTTTTCTACATTCTGGGTTTTGCTGTTGAAAATGAAAGAACAGAGAAAACACATTAGTCTCATAGGAGATCCATGCTGCTGTCAGTGGAAAAACTCAAACTATGTAAAATAATTTTAAGAGGTTTATTGTAAGTCAAATGTGTGCAACTGTGGCCAGGGGAAACATCCCCTCAAGAGGTCTTGAGAAAATGTGCCTTATGCAGCTGGGTTGCAGTTTGGTTTTGTACATTCACAGAGACGGGAATTAATCAATACATGGAAGGTATGCGTTGGTTCAACCAGAAAAGGCAGGGCATCTTGAAGCAGGGGTTTGCGAGTCATAGGTAGGTTTTAGGGATTCTTTAGTTTGCAGTTGGTTGCAAGAGTTAAGCTTTGTCTAAAGACCTGGAGTCAGTAGAAAGGAATGCTTGAGTTAAGATACAGGTCTCTAGGATGCTTGAGTTAAGTAAGTGAAGGGAGTCTTCTATCTGTTATGTGATGCTGTATGGGAATCAGGCTAGACAGTAAGCCGCATTATACATGGCTAATAAAACCCTGTTAGTGAGATTTTATCGTGTGTACGTGTGACTCACCAGGCCTCTTAGAAAGGAATTTGGACAAAAGAAAAAAGGTCAGAGTTCAGTCCTCACCACTAGTGTATTGCCAAGTGCTTATCTATAGTGGGGTAAGAGAAGTGCTGTTTGGGGTGGATCATAGAACAAAACAAGAAAAAAATCCTTTTCCTTGTAGCATTTACATTCTACAGGAGGTAGGCAATAAATAAAAATAAATTGTAAAGTTTGTTGGAAATCCTCTAGAAAACACTAGGGCATAACAAGGGGATAGGGAGTTGTAGGACCGTGTTGGACGTGCACAATGTGTGATTGAATGCAGTGGAAGCCAGGGAGGGTGGATCAGAGGAGTAAAGGATCTGAGTTACATTTAAAAGGTTCACTCTGGCTACCATGCAGTGGGTGAAGGAGCAAGGGTTAGAAGCAGGGGTCCTCTTTAGAAAGTTACTCTGTAATCTAGGCAAGAGAGGATAGAGAGAGGATTGGACCAGGGGAGAGCCAGCCAGTGAGAGAGGAGGTAGGCATGAGGGCAAGGTTTTTGACTCCAGCAGCTGGAAGGACTGAGGAGGAAGGAGGGTAACGTAGAGGGTCTCCATCATAGGCAGAGCCTGAATAGTTGCCTTCATTTCCATTCACTATTCTGTTGGTGAAGGACTGGCAAAAACTGGTACTTTTTGAAGGTTGTGCTGATATGTTAAGGGCCTTTTGATTTTTTTTGAGTTGTTAGGTGCTTAAATGGTTCTTTTCTTTTTCTTTTAAATGTTGTGAAGTGCTTTCCATTTTGCAAACGTTTTGTCATTGAATAGCTTTAAACAACTGTTTATTATTAGACATCGAGCAATTTACAACTTTGAATATTTAATAATTGTATTTAATACTTGACTGTTTTGAAAAATTTCACAGCTACAAAATTTTTAAAGAATAATACAATGAATGCTCATATTCCCTTGATCTAAATTCAGCAATTAACATTTTGTGACATTGAAGTTAGAAAGTGTATACACACCAATTTTTTTCCAAGCCTTTTGATAGTAAGTTGCAACATCAAGAATACCCAAGAAATCTAACATTAATGCCATAGGATTATCTAATGTGTAGTTCTTTTTGTATTTTTCCTGTTTTTTCCTTTTCATCCAGGATGTAGTCCAGGAGTACTACTTTGGTCTTTCTATTCTCCTTTAATTTGGACTAGTCTACTTGCCTTTACTTTTGTTTTTTGCCATTGACATTTTTAAGGACATCAGGCCATTGTCTCAGAGACTGTCCAACAATCTCCATTTGTCTATTTCTTCATGATGAGATTCTAGTCAAAGCATACAGGTATACATTTTGCCTAAGAGTTGCAAATGTATGCACATGGGAATAGTGTGGGTTTTACAAACCCTTTTGTAAATATCACCTCCATTTACTACCAAGTATTAGCAAAACACCTGATATTGCAATAAACATTGTTACATTGAAAGAAATTTTAGATTTTATCCCTGGAAGTCACAGACTGCAGAAAACTAGCAGATTAGGCAGAGTCTTTAAAATAAAACAGTAACAGAAGGTTGGATTTTGACACCTTTAGATATGAAGTATGTTTTCAGATTTGACCTAGCCGCCAGTATTTAAATCATCTGTGCTGCCTCTGAGGCTTTTGAGCATGTGACCCCCATACCCATCTCTCTTATAATGTGGCTAAAGAAACTTCAGTCCTAGAGAGGTTAAGTTGCTGAGGAACACATAATTCATAAGGGACGGAACAGTCAGGTCCTCAAACCTGAGTCTCTTGAAGACCCAGGCAATTTTCTACCAAAGCTCCAGTGATTAGCATTTATGGGACAAATATAAAGTATAATATCAGCACCTTCAATGATTAAGGGAGGCGAAGGCATCGGGGATACCACAGAATGGAATTTTATCTTAAATACTATAGGTAGATCCTAAATTTATTTTATACATTTTTATATACCATTTAAGATAATATTTTATATCTCTTTGCTATTTTTCATAATAACTTTCTTTCTTTTTTAGGTACAAGGCTTTGGTCGACCAAGTGTATACCATGCTGCTATTGTCATCTTCCTTGAATTCTTTGCATGGGGCCTATTGACCACTCCAATGTTGACTGTAAGTATTGCTGAACTGTGTTCTTATTTATTAAAATGTTCTTAGGCATACATCCCCAGGTCTATATGTCTAGGTATGTGTTTGGGAATAGCTCTTGATGGTGATTTAAGACTACTTGTTTCATTGGGTTGTTTCTGTTGTGTGGTTTGTGAACCACCTATGACAAAATCACCTCATTAAATATGCCTGGGCAGCACTGCATTCCCGCTGAACCAGAGTCTTGGGGGTGCTGTTATACAAATGAACTGTATATATTTGGGAAAATCTTTACGATGCCCTATAGGAAATAATTGCAGAGCATTGTTGAAGTTTGTAACTTCTTTATGGGGATGTTAATGGCCTTTCACATAAGGACTTTACTAAAATAGGAGATTGGTAGGTAATTTGTAGCAATAAAAGTAATGTAAGAATGTCCATATTTCCATTTTGGTAGTATATGTACAGCCATTTCTTCAGAGGTGGTATTGAATTTCTTAGCAAGAACTTGGATATTTGATATATGGTGTGGTTAGAGGGAAAAGAGATGCCAAAGAAAAGATTAGAGGGCAGATTTTAGGTGGCTTGTAATTTACACTTAATTTTTATTAAAATGTTTTAATTAAGATGTTTTAAATTGGCCTAAAGTTTCAGTTGTCTTAAATTGTTCTTTTAAAATCATTGGTGGGCTGGATGCCATGGTGTGTGCCTGTAGTCCTAGCTACTCGGGAGGCTGAGGTGGGAGCCCAGGAGTTTGAGTTCAGCCTGGGCAACATAGGCCGAACCCTGTGTCAATCAATCAATCAATCAATAAAAATAAATAAATTAGTTAATTCGTTTAAAAGAACCTCATTGGTGGTTAACTCTTCCCAGTCATCATTTGCCTTACCAGAAAATCCCTTTGAGTACAGATAATCTTTGCTCCTTAATTGGGTTTTGAAAATAGAGAACTTTAGAGTGTGGCTATTAGCCAATTAGCCTTACATAAGACCTTGCTATGGCCCTTTAAAGTTTTTAATTCATCTGACACATTTAAAATACAATTTGATTAATTAAAATTATAATTTGGGTGGAACAGTAGACTTAAAAAATTGCCTGTATCTCTAATCCTTTTTTATTGTTATTGCATTACGTTTTCCTTCATAGTGCTTTACTAGAGTAGGTAATTAGTCATTAGTTAATGAGGATAGTTAGTCCCATTTTAAGTTTCATGAGATCCTACCTTTCTTCCCTATGTCCCTAATGCCTAGTGCTGCCTAGGACACAGTTGGTGCTTGATATAACTATTTTCTTTGAACAAGTACATGTGTTGCAGGTACTCATGTGTTCTCATGTGAATATTTCTCCAAGACACATTTTTAGTATGAATATAGACAAACCAGGCCACTTTTTTTTAAAATTGTGATAAATAAAAGACACATAACAAATTTACTATCTTAACCATTTTTGAAGTGTTTTCAGTTCAGTGGTATTCAATACATTCATAATGTTGTGTACCTGTCACTACCGTCCATCTCCAGAACTCTTAATCTTTTAAAATTGAAACTTTGTACCCATAAAACAGTAATTCTCCATTTCCCCCTTCCCTCAACCTTTGGCAACCACCATTCTACTGTCTGATTTTGACAACTTTACTAAGTAGAACCATACAATATTTGTCTTTTTTGTTACTGGTGTATTTCACTTAGCATAATGCTCTCAAGATTCATCCACATGGAAGCATGTGTCAGAATTTTTTTTTTATTTAAGGCCGCATAATATTCACTGTTACGAACATGAATATATAAAAATCTATTCAAGTCCCACTTTCAATTCTTACGGGTATTATTTTGGGAAAAACCTGGGATGGAGTGGTATAGAAAAACTGCCTTCTGAACTGAGATGGTGCTGAGAGATCAAAGAATGATTTGAATTGGACAAGTCCAGCTTGGTGAGTTAAATGAGTTTATTAGAGGTTACTTACAAAGGGCATTCACTCCTGGGTGACAAAGGATTTCTCTGGGGATTAAAATCCATACTGCCTGCCCATCGTGACACCTTAAATTTCTTCTTAGTGAATGACAGGGAGTCTTTCCCGACATCCTTGTATTTACACAGGCTAAACATACTAAACATATACAATATATCCGTCATGTGTCTTTATGTGGCCCATGTTATGTTAATGATATAATTTTCCCCTAGGCGGGGATTTTAGTAGTAAAATGAGCCAAAGGGTACTTTAGGACAGCAAAAGTGGTTACAAGCAGTTTCAACCCTTTTACAAGGCTGCACTTACAGGTGCCCTCTCTTGGTCCTTGTGGTTTCTCATGGTATTTTTTTTTTTTTTT